>NW_022145615.1:4507228-4709728 GCF_000002235.5 Strongylocentrotus purpuratus | reverse complement strand
CGTATTAATTCATACATTAGCACACTGTTACCTGCTCATTAGCCTCCTTGAGTTTTTCTTTCAGGACTGCTGATTCGCTCTCCTTGCGAGCCAGACTGCTAGACAGCCTATCACAGGAGCCCTTCCATTCCTCCGTCTCCTCCTGCTGCTTTATGGTTGCTTCCTTCAGATCTTCATTCGCTCTGTGTAGCATCTGAAATTGAATACATCAAATGCAAGAAACACATGTCAATGCATTGGTTTACACAACTTGTTTTGTATACAGGTTGAATACGTCCTCATCACCCTGGTACCTTAAAAAAAATCCTGTTACTTAACTACATTCTGAAACATGGCCTTAGCATAAAATGTAGTTCTGGAAGCTTCTACGAATCTTTGAAATAGAAGCTTCAAAAACTACATTTTATGATTATCCCCAACCGATGAAAGTTTTCTGTATCATGGCCTTAGCAATTTTAAAAGAATCTTGAATACAAATTTTACAAAATGACATGATGCAAAATAATTGTAAGGTATTTTTGTCTGCATAAAACGGGGAAAAATAATTCAGGAGAGATACACACACATATTTTTAGAGTGTGTTAATTATATATGTTTACTGAACCCTCAGAGCAAACTAATCTAACATTCTAAACAACACTCTGGTTAAGAACTTGGAACTTGCAATTTCATTAATATTTAATCATAAATCTACACAAAATATTTAGGATTGAAAACAAAATGATGAACCAGAAAATTAACACAATTATAAAAACATATCGAAGCATAGAGATTTGTGCATAAAGGTAGGAATAGCATTCCCCAGATATTTTGTTCTATGACTACTTACGGTTTCTAGTTCCTGGACCCTAGCAGAAGACTTGGTCTTCTCACTCCTGGCCTCCCTGGTACTCTCCCTGTGGGACTGGATCTGTTCTTCAAACTGCTCCTTCTCTTTCATGAAATCTGATTTCAATTGTTCCATGGCCTACAACAACAACAACGACAAACAAAAGAAATCATAAAATTACGTCAAATAACAAGGTAACGAAACACTACGCTACATATTTCTCAATATGTGTCTGGGTCCCTTTTCACAAACCTTTTTTCAATGACAAATGACGAAAATCAGTGACAAATCTGCAATAACCAATCAGAAGCAAGGATTTCACTAGCTTAGAACAAAAAGCAGGGATTTGAGTGCATTGATTTTATGCTCACAAGCATATACAGTCAATGACATCACAAAGTAACACTGCTTAAACTTCCATTGGACACAGTATCTATCCCTTTCATGTTCTTTTCCATCACGGCCTCTTAGTCTTTGTGTCTTTCCTCTCTAGATTTCTCTAAAAATCAGATAAGCCCATGACTTTGACACAATATACTTGAAATGTTACAGCATACCTTAGTAAGGATATCTCTTTCCCCCGCTATCCTTCTTGCCTCGCCTTCCCAGTAAGCTTGTTGCTGAGTGACAGCTCTCTTGTCAGCATTCTGCTGTTTGAATTCCTCCTGTAGTCTCTCCTGACTGTTCTTCACCAGTGAAAGCTCCGTTGATAACACCTCGCTAACCTGTCAAGAAAATACCAATCATTAACTTTCGGATTAACGTATTTGATCTATTTCTATCCTTAAGAATACTTTCAAAATGATTTTCAATCAAATAATATCTCTGAATAATGGATTTGCCAACACAGCTTTGTGCACTTGTACAAAAATTCTCATATGAATGGGTTCAGGCAGCAAGCCTGTCATAAACAATTGCATAAATATCCATTAAAATTGGAAAAAGTCTTCTGCATAGACCACCTAGCTCTTTTTCATGATGATTCAATCCTGGATTTCTCTCTCCAACCGTGCCTTAGAAATGCAGAAGATTATCATTATGCAATGTTAGACAACAGGGCTCAAATTAATTTTTTGTCCACGGGGGCTCTTCCCCCCAAAAAGAGCCCCCGTGAGCCTTCTCACGGGGGCTCTTTTAGTACTGACGGGGGCTCTTTTTTATACAAATATCCATTGAATTGGTACCTATGATACTCCTCAATTATTTGCTATTTCATCATTATCATTTCAATCAGCATTTTTCCTCTTACAAATTTACAAGCTACATAGCTGTTACTGGCCTGTGTATATAATATATACGCATACAACACTGATCTTTATGATGTCTTTAACGTGACATATCTTCTTCTCCCCTTGCAAACGAGAAAGAAAACAAGGTCATTAAAAGGGATTAAGCGACGAATAATGATTGTGATTCAAATTGATGCGAATATTTGTTTGAATAAGCACTGCTATTCACCCGAATATTCTTTGTAAAAACAACTTTTACAAATCTCAGCCATGCTTACTGAGTTGAGACGTTCCATTCAATGTAAAATACTCATTAAAGAATACATTTCTCCTAATCTGAAAGTGATCTTACAACACAGTGGCAGATTTGCATGGCTGAGATTTGTAAAAGTCGTTTTTACAAACAAGATTCTGGTGAAAAGCATTGCTTATTCAAAAAAATCATTGCATCAATTTGAATCACAATGATTATTTGTCGCATGATCCTTTTATTAAATAACCTTGTTTTCTTTTTTTGTTTGCAGGGGGAGAAGAAGCTATGTCACGTTAAGAAATCATAAAGATCAGTTGTATTATGCGTATATACATTTATGATACCAGAACAAATGTTGATTATCAGAATGTCATTTTGGAATACCTCTATACAAATACCACATTGTCTTTAGCCCGTATCAGTATTAGTATCATCCAATATAAAGCTATTATTCTTTATTTAATTCAGTATAATGCTTTTCCTCAAAAATAGTTTTGCTATTTCTTTGGGGTTGAGACGCTAAGAAATGGTTTCAAAATGTACATTACACGAACCCTGCATGAACCATTGCAAAATGATGGTGGCTGTCCCTCTCTCTCTCTTTATTTTAATCATGCATTATCAACTACATATAAAGCAGCAACCAAAAACTTAGGGTTATCTGAGATAGGTGAAAGTAAGAGTTAAAAAGAAAGTCATGCTAAAACGGCGCTTCACTCCCCCCCCCCTGAAAAAAATAAAATAGATTAGTAGTCCTCCTCTCCAGCATCCCCCCGGTTTAATATCACATTTTCACTTGGCAGCCCAAGGGGGCCGGGGGGGGGGGGGGGGGGGGGGGGGTCACACGTTGCAGTCCACGTTCTCATCGTGCAGATCTAAAAGTCCCTAATATTGATTTACTGTTTGAGGTTCATTATTTGCTGGTCATTTGAAATCACCAGATTTCAGCGGGTTAACGCTTTCACAACGAAAAACTTCTCCATGACCATCTTTCTGCCCTTGCGCGATCGCCTCCAGCTCCAGCAGACATGGCGCGGCAGCGTGCACACGTACCGCTAAGAAGAAGTAGGCCTATAACCACTGCTGACGGCGGCACTGCACTGTGAGCTGAAACGGTAATAATAGGCCTATACTAATAAAACGAGAAATCTTGCACGCTAATCTAAGTTCTATTTCATTGGTTTAAGGTTTGAAAATTGAAACTCAATATTGTGTTAAAGTTATGACAGAAAAGATAATCTTTATTTTATAATTCCACGGGGGCGATTTTTAATTTTGCAATCGCCCCCGTGAGCAACCTGACGGGGGCGATTATGTAGCCCACGGGGGCGAATCGCCCACCGCCCCCGTGTATTTTGAGCGCTGTTAGACAACCAATACAAAAGCATTGGATAATTCAAGAATAACTTACCTTTTTGGTGGCATTGAGTTCCTCTTCTAATTTGTCTAATTCTTCTTCTTTCCGGTCCACCATAAGCTTGTGCTGAGTGACCGACAGCTGGGCCTGGGTCAGCTGGCTATCAATTTCTTGTTTGATCTGAGGAGAGAAAAAAACAGAAAATATGATTGATTAAGCTATTCATTGCTGGGCCTGCTGGGTAACAACCAAAATGCACACTGAATGAATGGAAGTGAAATTCATTCGGCTTTAATGGACTAGGTGGAATCGGGTAAGATCACACACAGGCCAGGGCAAAAGAGGATTGAGAAAGAGACAGACAGATGGGATTGGAAAAGCAAAGGACAAACTTGGGGGGGGGGGGGTTGAATATTAGGGAACAGAAACAAAATAATTGATATAGATTCCGGAAAGAGGAAAAAGAAAGATGGGGTTGGAAGTATCGAGAGTTGAAAAAGACACAAAAGGAGAAATAGGGAAAAGGAATAGGATATTTGTGGTAACAGATAATAAAATAACAAAATGAGGGAGGGAGAGGGAGAGGGAGAGAGAGAGAGAGAGAGAGATAGCAAAAAAGAGAGATATCGAGAGATAGAAAGTGGCACCATGTACAAGAGTAATTAGTTTGGCTGTATAGTGAGACTTTCTTTACCTTGATGATTTCTTCTTTCTCATACATAGTCTGATTGAGGGCTTGCTGGAGGTCTAACTTCTCTTGCATCAGTCTCTCCTTGGAGGTCGATGAGCTGACACATCGAGCGTTCAGGTCAGAGCACTTATCCTCCAGGTCAATGGCTCTACTCTGGAACACATCTCGCTCCTACACAGAAAATTTGATTAATAATATGTTAATTTCAATGTGTAATATACATAAATGTGTTACCATGGTATTTCACTTGATTTAGCTTGCCTCTAGCAAGTCTCCATATGTGAAGGAGTATTTCAAAAGGCTACATCTGAAATCTTGCTCATGACTGTTACACAGGAAAATGTACAGGAGAAAGTAAATCAAACAGGTATCTCTACAGCTAGTAAAACTCCTCTAAAGATAACATCTTTTGTGTGATAACTAGCAAATTAATGTGTTTGGGCTAAGAATGGCTGGTTCTTTCTTTCTGAAACAGAAACTATCACACATATAGCAAAGATGTATTCATATGAAAGCAATACTACATCAATGCAAGTACTAGTCAAAGAATAACATTCAGATTTTGACTCTAGAAGGGTTATCTTTCATAACAAAATACCGGTACAAGAGGTTAGAAGCATCAATAAATGTTCATCATCAACTTGTTTTACCCCTCAAAGGGGGCCAGGGTGTCTCGATAACACCCTCTACATCTGCTTTTTGTCTCTCACATCCAGATAAATCTTTCTCCCATCTAGAGTCAAAGATTAATTGTAGTTTGTAAATATGATATTTGATTGAATGTACTATTATCTGAGAATCACCATTTTTTTGTAAAGCGCTTAGAAACATATTATATTTTTCGTGTCTTCCCATTCAGGAACAGGTAGAAAAATGTGTTCAAGATCTTGAAAGTTGTATTCATGATGTACGAAAATGGATGAATGATTGCTATCTCAAACTAAATGACGATAAAACAGAATTTCTCTTGTTAGGCTCCAGACAACAACTTTCCAAGATTGTTATAACTCATATACGTGTTGGTTCTGTGCACATTGCTCCTTCAGATAAGGCAAGAAATCTTGGTGTCATTTTCGATACAAGCATGTCTCTTGATGCACATATTTCAAAATGTGTGAAAGCTGCCAATTATCATCTTCGTAATCTTCGCGCTATAAGGAAATTTTTAACCCCCCAAACCACTCAACAATTGATTCATGCTTTTGTAACATCTCATCTTGATAACTGTAACTCTCTCCTTTATGGACTTCCTAAATACCAAATTCACAGACTACAAAAGGTTCAAAACTCAGCTGCCCGCCTTGTCACTAAATCTAAACGTTCGACCCATACTACTCAAATACTCAAGAACCTTCACTGGCTTCCAATAGAACAGCGTATCAGATATAAAATTCTACTACTCACCTACCGTTCACTAAATAGATCAGTCCCTGAATATATTTCCTCTCTTCTTAATATCTCTTTAAGTTCTCGTACAGGTCTTCGTTCCTCTAATTCAACAAATTTAACACAATTAAGAACAAAGAGGAGTTGGGGAGACAGAGCTTTTACAGCTACTGCACCCCGGTTATGGAACTCCCTACCCCATTCAATCAAAATGTCAGCCAATCAAAATGTGTTCCAAAAACAACTGAAAACCTATCTAATGTCTGAATTCCTTAGTTAAGACGTAGTGTATTTCACAATATGATGTAATTAACGTTGTTGAATTATATTTAATTATGTTAAATTATTTTTGTTCAATGTACTTACCTTGTTAGGCGCCTTGAGCATCTCTTGGGGTGGATATGTGCGCATTATAAATGTTGTTATTATTATTATTATTTATTAAGTGCTCTAGAAATACAATGTATTACTATTATTATTATTAAAGATCTATCTATATCCACAGCGTGTGAATCATACCTCACTAGCTCTCATGAAGTCTCCTTTGAGCAGCTCCACATGGTGCATGAGTTCAGCGACTTGTCGTCTCTCATCCATCAGAAAGGCGTTCAGCTCTGTGTTTCGGGCTGCAAGCATTTCACGACTCTGTCAACCATGAGACAAGACGGATACAAAACATTGACTTTGATAAAAGAGAAAAGGGACAGTTTAACTTATAAAGTTGACAATCTGAAATATCACAGAGGAAGCATTTCTGTACCGTGGATTTTTCAGAAAGAATATGTTAACCCTTGGTTCAAATTGAATGTGAAAATAGCTTTGCTGCAAATTTAGCATCATCCCAGGAATAGGTTTGGTAGGATCACAAATATTTTAATAATAATAATAATAATAATAATAGATTTATATAGCGCAGCTTTTATACAAAATATATTCAGCTGCGTTAAAAGAAAGCAATGCCAGATTTATGACCCTTGTAGTCTTTATCTGAAGTCCCCTAACCATAGTTCTAGCAACAGGGGTGTTTTATGCAATGTCTGTACTTAAATTCTCTTCTGTTCCCATTCATAATGCATTTATACCCTTTAATAATAATAATAATAATAATAGCCTAATAGTCCACTCCAAATTTTATTAAACCGAAACGGAAATTCTTTTTGCCCAATTGATCGTGAGCCCGACAGCCACTGAGCAGCGCCAGATCAACAATTAGGAGACCAACCAAAGATTGGGGAAATGCAGTCCAACAGCTCAAGAGTAAAATCTTACAGTCATTTAACATAAGTTGAACTTATCTCTAAGTTAAACTTAAAGGTATTACAAAGTTTTGGGAAATTGTGAAAAATGGGTGGATAGGGATTGTTTAAAATTTTGATATATTTGGATGCCCCTGTGGATGCATTAAAAGCACTAGAAATTTTAGCCCCTAAAACACCTTTGCTTTCGAGAAAAATTGAATATAAAGATTTACCGGTGCTTCCGGTAAATTTTGATAAATTTCAAATAGCTCCTACGGCCGTACAATAGTAGCTGCGACTATGAAAATCTCAGAATATGTAGTTGTGGTATATAATTTCCAAACGGGAATAGCTAATCGGCCGATTTTAGTCAAGAAACATTGTTTTACAACTTAATTAATATCTTTGAGAGGGAGCTATACAACATAAAGTGTTTATTATTTACAATTTCATAACTTTAGAGTCGATTTCGACCACGACAACATATTGTCGGATCGCATATGCTTCCGAAATGTTCATTTGATCCAAATTCACGACCCCATACCAAAACTTGTAATACCTTTAACAATTATGGAAAGCTGTTAGCATCTTTGAAAAAATATTTTGTAAAAGTTATTTTAAAAGGCATAAAATATTGATTCAAATCATTCATATTTTCTATTATCCAGGAGATTGCATGTTCTTGATGTGTAATTTATGAAAAGTCTAATATACTTGAAAGAATTTTTGCTTTTGAATATGTTTTATTAAAGGCTACAAATGGCTCTCCATCATGTTTAAGTCCAACTTAGAGTTAAGTTAGACTTGGGATCTTTGTGAAACACCCCATGATTCATCTGGCTCCTGTAGGCAATGGGTTAAAGGTAAAGACCAGTTATGGTCACGCGATTGCATTGTGAAAGAAACGTTGTGGAATCGATCAGAAAAGGTTGATCATCTAGCATCTAGTATCAGCAAGGTTCTGGAATCATCAAAATGATAAGAAATTTGGCCAAGTCTTCGTAAAGTTACAAGCACTATACACAGAAAGATGTATATGGGACTACCCTATATCTCTCACAGACCATGAGAGAAACAAATTTACCAAATATATGAATTAGTAGGCGGTTTCCCGGCAAATTTGTTATCATCATGTATTAGTCAAAACATATTCTTTCACATGATTGGTAATGAGAGCTTCCATTTCATTTTTTGAAATTGGGGCGTTTCCAATACTGGTCTTTACCTTTAACAATGGTCTAAGCAATTACTTTCCAATATTTTTTTCCAAAATGTTTTCTGTTTGGTAATTGTCAGTTTGACATGAGTACTAGTGGCTACTAACCTCATTGAGCTTTTCTAGTTCTATCACTTCAGCTTCCAGTTTGTCATTCTTAGCCTTAGCAATCATGATGGACTCCTTCAAGGCCAGCGCTTCCTTGAACATCGTGTCTTTGGTCTAAAAAGTGAACAAAAACAATTTACCAAGTTAATACTCATTAATTTCTCCAATCAAAATAAATATATAATGCTGCACAATCGTATACATAATGAAAAATTAATCAAGAATAAAAGATAGTAACACCCTCAATATTGGCCAACTTGATCATCCTTTTCCTATTGTACTTAATAATGCACACAAAAGAAGCAGTCAGAAAATGAAATCAAAATAATATCAAAATAATAATAATCCTTTTGAGCCTGTTTAAGGGTAAAAGTATTGTTAACACATCATGCAGTAAACTTGCAATAGATCAGTGAGAATTAAGGCCTTTGTCGTGCACACCTAGTTTTTTCATCTCCATTTGCTATTCACTTACATGGGTTATGTGGTTCATATTTTGCTGCAGGAGTTATAGTTATTTTTTGGAGGAGGGGGGAGGGTATAACTGAGTCAAGTCTGAATGAAGCCAAACAGAAGTCTAGAAGAAAAGACACCCAAGGATTCACTGTCCACTTACCTGTTGAAATGTCCTGTTTTCTTCATCCAGGAGACTCATCGCCCGAGACGTCTGATCTACGAGCGTATCTCGTTTCCGGTTTTCAGCCTGGAGAGAAGAGTGAGCGGCCCGTAAGCTCTTCAGTTCCCGCTCCAGATCACCGACCCTGCGACAGGTCAGAAATGATACCGTCAAACTTGGCTTTCAAAACTGTAGAAACAAGCTACATAGAAATTCACCCATCTCTAAAGCACTGAACATGATTAATATTAATAATAATAATAAATAAATAATCATGGCTTTTTGTATAGCGCTCATATCCATCACACAGTGACACTCATGGCACTTAGACATCATTACTCGGGTTAAAGCCAAGCTGCTAAAGTAACTAGCACTCAAGCATATCAGGTACCAATTTACACCTGGGTGGAGAGCGGCAAATATAGATTAAGATTAAGATTGATGAGGCCATTAACTCATAACTAATATCCCCTCCACACCCACAGTTACCACCCCTCTGACTCCAACAGGTGACATAGTAGTCAAAGAAAAGAAAATTGCAAACCTTTGCTGGAGAAAGCCTTGCTGTCGAAACGAATCCATCTTGTCCGTCACGGAACCGTCTCGCTCTTTCTGGACGTCAACTAACCTCTTTTGAAGAGCCTACAAGTCAAATGAAAGCATGGCATCATTGTACATGATGCAGATGATTATTAAATTACATAGCAGATGGCACAGTTATCCTATAACAATGCATTAGAGGAGAGTATACAAGAGTGTTCTTCCTTGTGCACTTGTTCACCCATTGTAATTCCTCTATAAAAAAAAAACACCAAAGAAGAAACAGATGCAAATGAATGGCTATTGGGGGTGAGGAAAAATAGCTGTGAAACAAATGCCCCTGAGCTTCCTCACAATTCATAATATACTGTAAGCATATTACATTATGGAAAAATGAAGCATACTGCTTTATTTTGCATCAGCAAGGATTTCATTTCTTCAGGTGGTTCACCGAGTCATGTAAGAAAGAGGTTTAAGATTATTACATTCTTGAGTCTTTCACTAAAGATGAAGAGTTCTCACAATAAAATTAATTTAATGTGCTTTAAATTGAGAGGTTGGTATGTATTGCTGAATCTTACCTCATTTGTAGAAGATAGATTTGCTAAGGTATGGTGTGTATCATCCAGCATCCCTTCACTATTACACAGCTTCTCTGTTTGATTCTGCAGAAAGAAGACCAAAAATGACGGTCAATGCTATAGTTTGCAGAATCATAATTTGGATAATTCAGCTATAATTTTCTAAATTGGCAACACAGACTTAGTATCTCTTTCACTGCTACACTTTTCTGTATCATGAAATATTGATTGACAAAAAAATGGTTAAAATACAGTATTTTATTGCTCAACAAAATTGCTTGTTAGGGAAATGATTCATAGTTACATAGTAATCATTAGCACAAGAAGGTGTGATTCTTTTCTTAGATATGTGGTAATAAATAGACATTTGTACAATATTCCTCCTACTACACATCCACTCCAAAAGGCGCTATAGTTCTCTTTAGAACTATAAGATCAAGAGAGATTACCAACAGTCCTTTTCAGGGATCCCCAACCCTCCTCCCTCTCTCACATGGTGCAACCGTAAGCCTACTGTATAATGTCATATGTAAGAGAAAGTAAATTCCTCATCACAAACCTGTAACGTATCGTGAGCTTCCCTCAGCTTCTCCACCAATGCCAGTCTCCTCTGCTCACTCTCATACATAGCATCCTTCATGTTCTTCATGGACGATGGAGACGTATTCCAGTACTCCGCCCCGCCCCCATTGGAGGCATTACCCCCTGGTGGTAGCACCCCTCCCCCTCCTCTCATGCTGTCGTAGCCAGAGGAGATGAAGGGGGATGACCTGCCGGTGCGTGGCATGACCGGTGCAGCCGAGGAGGAGTGGCTCCCGTAGGCAGTGTGGTTGGAGACTTGGGGGAGGGAGCTGGATTGCTGGGGCGGGGTCAGATGATGGTAGGGGGATTTCCGCGACCCACCATGGCTACAAAGAAAAGAAAGTGAATACAATTGAAGTGAATCATATGCCCATGCACAACTGCAAGTTGTAATGGGCCTATACACTTAATTTGTGATAGACTTCTATTTTTGTTCTTCACATATATCCCCAAAGTTTCCCCCTCTTTTCCTTGTATCAGAATTTACTTTGCATCAAAGAAAAGAAAAGATTTAAAATATATGCAGACCTTCATTTCTAGAATTTGGTGGAGCTCTATTAATCCCACTCCTTGTTTTGCCAAGGAGCTCAAATTGAGCTCCTCAAATAACTCTCCTGGAAAGAGTGAGGAGCTCAATTTGAAAATTGATGTTGATGAGCAAATGAATAGACACACAAACCTCCCGACACACTCTCAGCAGTAGGAGCAAATTTGAAGAAATTGCCTTTTTAATTGTTGTATAACCAAAGAAATAAGAAGAAGTTGCGTAACGTGCGTTCCCGAAACCAAAATCGTACCTCGCACACACACACTCTCAACATACCACGAATGGTCCGTCGTGGGAGGCGAGCGGGCTGGAGTTTTTCAACGAGACCAATGCAGTTTCGGAGTTTTGCAGCGCGCAATTTTACCGGGACTCGAAAGGTTCGTCGTGGGAAGCTGGCCGGCTAGCTTTCTGCCGAAACAACGCTAGGTCGGCTGCTGGCAAAAAGAGAGTAGCTACGATCGAGAATATCGTAGGTGTTCTTAACTTATCAATAAGATAATTCTAAATTCTATTTAAGATGAAATAATAAACTAGAACTACAAACAAACCTCGACAGATCTCTAATGACTATTTGAATGCTTGTTTATTTCTCCATTTGACGATTTGTTGTCTTGATCCTTCGATACATTTGTACGTACGTATATGCGTGCGCCAGCGCCACAGCAGCATCTAGCGATCGCATGATCTGAACGTACGTACGTAAACAAAGGGGCGCATTTTCACGGAAACACATGTGCCTTATTAAAGCACTAAATACGTAGCTAGTAGAGAGCTCCTGCGCGGCAAAGTGTTTGTGATTCCGAATCACGAACAGTTTGCCGCGTGAGCTCTCTACTAGCTTCGTATTTAGTGCTTTTATAAGGCGCAAGTGTTTCCGTGAAAAATGCGCCCTTTACGAATCATTCGTGTATTTTTTCTGTTCTAATAATTTATGGCCGGGCGCATTTTCACAGCAAACACTTGCGCCTTGCCGTCTAGTTTTAGATGATTATGGGCGCAATTGGTGGTTTTATGAGCGCAAATTTGCGCCCTGCGCCCGCTTAATCGAAGGCTTGGCGATGTAAATGGTTGAAATTTGTGACGAAGTTATAGTGTTCTTGAATATTTAGTAGGACATGCATTGTTTCGGAGAATGACTGACAAGTTGCTAGAAGCTTAAAATGGCGATTTGTTGACAATTTTGCCGGTGCGATCGGCCACAAACATGCACCCTAACTGTTAAACGGGATTTTTAACTGAAGGAAAACATTGAAACCAAGGAGCGCTGTAAACAACTCTCCTGATTATTTTTTAGGAGCGCTGTAGGAGCGCCGGCGTGATCGCGCTCCTTAGAAATGAAGGTCTGTATATGTACTGAAAAGAAATATTGATTTGAATTTCACACATCTTGACCTTCATTCACATATTTTTTAAATAGTAAGTAGTATGCTAAATGACCGAGAGTGGGAGACATGCTCAGTTCATTAGCTTTCTTTTTATTTTTGAGGTGGAGGGTTGGATTGGCTTTATCTCTTTATATCTACCCATGATATGTGCCCTACATGTAGTTTGTGCATTTATTGTATATTTTAAAAAAACAAGAGAAAAAAAAATACCTTATTCCTGAATCTGAATCTTGGCTATTACTGGCTACATGATCCCCATAGGCTCTGCTGTGGATGGGAGAGGAAGACTTGGGAGTGGAGCTCCCTCCGTAAAGACTTGATCCGGTCGTTCTTTTCAATACATCTATCTCTGCTTCCTTCTCTCTTCTCTTACCTTGCTCTCTCTGGGGTTTGAAATGAAACAAAGAAATATGAAGAGAAACTTATATGTTACTTGTAGACTTGGATACTGTAAAGGCCTGTTCAAATATATTGGTAAACCAGAATATTTGTGTGTGTGTGTGTATGTGTACTAAATGAATGGCGAGTGGAGCTTTAAAAAAGTAACTGCAAGTAAAATGTACATATCTTTTACCTGTGTGTTATAAGATACAAATATGTGGAGTGTAGTATGCTTCAGTACACTTTAAAAAATACCCCAGTTACCCCAACATTTATGAGGTTATTTGGCTCCAAGTAGCTTTACATCCTTTAATTTGGCTTGGAAGGGAATGGTATAAATGAATCATGCATACAGAATATCATCCTTGCTACTTGCGTTTCACAATATGGAATTATATTGAATTGGTTATTTGAGATATTCATGTTCACAGCAATAAACAGATAAATTAAATGAATCTGTACGCGATATGGTATCAATTAGTAACAAATAAAGTTCAATTCAATTCAATTCAATTAGGTGGTAACTCTAATTGGCTCATTCACTGTTAATGGCTACCTAAAACTGTAGTTGCTAACAACTTGTTTATAATCATGAAAATAGCCAAGAATGCAATGTACCTCATAAATTCAGTACTGTTTACCGGTACAGTGTTTGTATTACATCGACAAGAATATATTATTTTAAATGAAAGCAAGCTTACGTATGCAGATCCTACCAGCATTTTTTGAATTACATGTATATATTCAAAATCATACAATAAATGTTTGGAGAGTAACTATAGTTCAAGGGGAAAAGTATGTTTTTCCAAAAAATCATATCCAATAAAAAAAAAATTCCATAGGAAAGCCCACAAATTAATTCCAATAAAAAAAATTCTAACACTGAATGTGTTGGAGAAAGATCCCAAACACAAGAAACAATTATGAGCCTTATGAAGATCACCATTACAAGAGTACAGTAGTCGTGTATTATAATCTTGTACATGTCCTTTGTTTGCTGAGTAAACTCAACTCTGAATACTGCTAACATGTACAAGGCCAAGGGTTACACCAAGGTGACGTTGTGTTTACCAACAGCAGTACAAGTATCAAACAAGATCTCTCTCTCTCTCTCGATCTCCCTCTCCCTCTCGATCTCGATCTCCCTCTCTCTCTCTCTCTCTTTATCTCTCTCTTCAAGATAGATCCTGGCTAGTTAGTATTTGCCAACAGGTTCAAGATAGTTTGATGATCTACAGGTTGAAGATTAAATCCCAATTTGTATGGACAACTGCAAGTAAAAATCCTTTGAAACAAAAAGTAAACTGCAGAGGGCAAAGTTCATTTCATAAAATATGAAATATCAGTTTACATGACAATATGTACATACATACTGGTAAATGCAAAATAATCTGTAGACCAATTTGCCTTTGTTTTCCATTAAATTGCACTATAATATGCATTTCTTTCCTTAATATGCCAAATATAGTATGATGAGGTGTCCAAAATTTGTGGACATTCCAAAAATAATTTGGTATGTGACATTCGATCCATGACCTCTCATATTCTACACAAATTTATTTAGAATGATTACATGTACTACCAAATGAACAGCAAAATTCTAGGCTACAAATGGAAAATTAATAGTCAAAAAGAATTCTGGCAATATCGCATTTTAGAATTTCAACTTCAGATCAGTGTGCGCTACAACTGAAGTCATACAAATTAATACCTTTTTGTAAATTAATACCTTTTTGTAGTTCAAAATTAAAACTGTTTTATCTATCTTAAACCTATTAACCACTTTAATATTTGAATAAATTGTTATGACTGTGTCTTTAAGAAACATGTAGTATAGGTAGATAATCTTCACAACTGCTCCAAGATAAGTCCTATTAAATATTGCTTGTCCTGAACCCCCTACAAACAAACCATGCAACGTCATTACTTACTCTTAGTTGATTCCGTAACTGGCTAGCAGACATCAGCTCAAAACTTGTATCCAAATTGGCATTGGAACCAAAACCATTGTTTGACTCCACCTCGTAACTCACAGGTGATAAGGTCATCAATCCTGGGTCCCGCACCCTCGCATCCATTATTCCTCTTCTGTTAGGATTTGAAGACTGTAGTTGCTACTAGATTCTCAAAGTTCCCTTTCTTCTCATCTGCATGCCATGTTTGGTGCACTGACCATCAAAATCTGAAAAAATACATTGAGAAAATCATATTAGGGTCTATTAGAAATAAGCAATCAAAGTAATAGGTAATCAAAAAATACTAAATTATTAAAGAGGCCTGGACTACTCTAGACCGAATTTTCCATCTCTTTCGTTCGTTAAGCCTCTTATTTGGGTAGGGTCGGCTCTCTCATTAGAGACGGAAGCCGACTATACGCATTCCCTTGCTAACACCAAGGCCATTTATGGCCATATTTTTATGCCCCGAAAATCCCCCCAAATGTCATTTTACCTTGTGCATGTTATATTGTAAATTAGGCCTAGGCTATAATAAATCGGTTCCACTTACCACCTTGACTGAAATAATCCGTTTAATGGTCCCTTTTTAGGAAATTATGGGTCAAAATCAAAATCCATGTTGAAAATCTTGCAAGACGTATTTTAACTCTCGCTGCGCATGACGTCATCTAAATCTCATCTCTTTTAGTCTACGCCGAAGGCAAAATGATTATGAAGGAAAAACTGTGCGCGAGCTACACGTTCGAAATGGCGTTATCACAGTTTTTCCTTCATAATCATAAAAAGGAACCATTAAACGGATTATTTCAGTCAAGTTGGTAAGTGGAACCGATTTATTATAGCCTAGGCCTAATTTACAATATAACATGCACGAGGTAAAATGACATTTGGGGGGATTTTCGGGGCATAAAAATATGGGCATAAATGGCCTAGGTGTTAGCAAGGGAATGCGTATAGTCGGCTTCCGTCTCTAAAGAGAGAGCCGACCCTACCCGAATCAGAGGCTTAATGAACGAAAGAGACAGAAAATTTGGTCTAGGACTACTCCAGCCTGTAGGTCAAATTAAAAAAAAAATAGATCTACAATACTCAATAGCCATAGGGCAGGGGTCTAATTTCTAAATAACAATAACAGAGATGCCAACCTCTCGACACAAAAAAACAGACTGAGTATCCTAAAAAATCAGATTTTGGAGAGAAAAATCAGATTTTGGAGAGAAAAATCAGATTTTCACCAAACTTGACACTACCATTGGCCCGTTGGTCCCGGGCCAGTAAAATTTCAGAAAAATGTTTGCTCTTTCATTAAAATTTAATGAGAAAATTGTAAAGCAAATTTTTTTGTTGGAGTTGCGGAGGTTTACTTGTACATGTTTCTATGCAATTCTGCTGTTTTTATGGGTTTTAATAATAATTTTTTAAAATTTATTTTTAATTTTTAATTTTTTTTAAAAGATGAAAAATCGTATTTTAAGATTTTAAGATCGTATTTCACTCTTGTTATCGTACTGGTTAAGAAATGTGCCACTTGATCTGATTGCTACTTGTGATAGCCTCAAGGCTCAATAATTAGTCTTTTAAGTTTCATTTCTTAGTTTCGCAAAAGCCAAACCTGTGCGGCCCGACACCGATTTGCCACTGTGCACTGTGTCTGTGTCACACTGTGCGAGTGCAGTGCAGTCCAGACTAGGACATCTATCATATGGTGAAATCTCACATTCTTTTTCTTGCCTGCACTTTAAAAATACTCCTGAGTACTTAGTTTTACCCTTAGACAAGAAAATCAGTAACAAATACAAGTTTAGTAAAGACCTACTACCATCAAGTCACACCAGTCACGCCATTTCGACATGCGAAATTAAAGACACGATTTGTACTCGCGCTATCGCAGCGGTGTTTGGAGCATGCATGGGCCGTCTGAGCTGGCGGAAGGATTACACGGAAGACTGATGAAATGACCAAACGGCTCAGCTAGCAGCTCAGGCTCAGCCTCAGTCAGGACGTCGTGACACTTTTTATATCACTGACACAAGTAATGAACACACAATTCACACACATGTGAGAATGATTCCATTAAGGTATTGAATCACAATTGAAATAGTACAGCCAATAATCCAAAATTTATAATAAATCAATCAAGAAAAACAAAATATATTACCAATCTCACGTTCACGGGAACTAGGGACGCGTCGCCATATTTGTAATGTTGGTAAACCATCGGATCCTGGCGGGTCCATTAAAATAGAGGGTATTTTTAATTATATCAACTTTGTTTATTATCTCTAAAACTTTATTTGAAAATTTATATTCATAATTAAATCAATCAATTATATTGAAATTACATATAAAAATTAAAATTAGATAAATTACAAGACTTATCAAATAACGCATCTTTTTATGTATTTTCTTTAACCCTATATTTAAAATGGTGCCGTCCATGTTTCGTTTTTTTTAGAATAGAGGCGTCAAACTAATAATTGTCAATGGCCCATTTGCACTCATGATCTGAATTTCATGAAGCAATCAAGCGTTTCGACAACAAACGGCCATTTAAACACGTAACGGTCGATATTTTGTTGTTTGGCATCTAGAAAGCAGAATTTCCTAAGTTTTTCATTATGGAAGTGGACATGGACAGGAACAAATTTCGATTGGAAACAATCTTTTGGATTGATTGATTGATTGATTTTTTTTTCTCGCCAAGCCTCCAACATATAGATCTATCGAAATCAAGTCAATCAAGTCAGCTTGAACAGGAAAATCCTCGATTCAAACACATTGATTTAGGAAGAGGGGATAAGTGAGAGCCGTTGTTCACAATCAGCAGACATGTAAAAAGTCATTATCTAAAAGATAAATTGATTCAGTTGATATCATACCATTTTCTTCTCGTTGAAACTGAATAATTTATAGTAAAACAGTATTATGATCAAGTACTTGCGTGCATGTTAATAGCATCTCATGTTTATATATATATATACCACAGTAACCCTCTTCATTCTGCGTATAAGCTGCCTGTTGTTAGCCTGTGTATTGTAGTCTGATCTGCCTTTTAGACACTCACACTGCCCGATAAGGTCAACAAAGGCCCTAATCAAGGACTTTCTTTTGAAGGATGAAGACATTCTCAACGTGATTAAGGAGAGAGTGGCTCAGTCAATGGAAGCCAAATGCCATGACCTCATTGTGAGAATGGAGAAACAAGATGGCCAAATTTATGAGCTATGCAGCAAAAGCTCGATTCTACGTATGAGCATCAAAACACCACAAAGACAAAATCAAAACTTATTAAATGTATTTTGGACACTTTAAATTTTCAACAACGAAACAGCAGATATGGGGTCCGGTTGGGCCTGAGTGCTGACGGAGAGGTTGCTCCAATCCGATATTTTGGGTTTTCGTCAACAAGTTCTAGCCTACTGAAGAAAATATGATATAACAAATATATTCTGATTTTGATTGGATTTTCCTACACCAAATTCATAATATAGGGGGCACATCCCATTCTACCGTATATGAGGCGAGTACCCTCAACCCCCGTCTCCCGGCCCCTCCCCGGCCACAGCACTTGAAAGAACCAACAAGGAAATAACTTGCATGAATCCACTTTAATTTGCCAAGACAAATATACATGTATAAGAACACTTGGCAAAGCCTGTTAATCTTTATAGGATTCATCTAAGGTAGCTCAGCCTATACTCAATTTGACTCAATTTGGGATAATTTTAGACCCAGGGGTGGGGGGGGGGGGGGGGGAGGGTGGGGACGGGGGCCCGGGTCATTAATTGTGCGGCTGAAGTTAGCCCATGACCCACTTTTAAGAGTCATTTTTGAAGAAAATGGTACCACGGCATTATAACCAACAACTCATAACCATATTAGAGCGGCACATCCCCGTATAATTAACGTATTAGGCGAGTACCCCCCCCCCCTCCCCGCCCCGGATTAGTAGATCCATAGGCTGATGCAAACGGACGGATCGAGGGGGCGGTGAAAAGAGGAAGATGAGGATCGAAGGGAAAGGGCAAGAGAGGTAAGAAAGGAATAATAGGAGGGAAAAGTCCGATGGTAGATATCGACCGTAGGCTGGCAGGCGCAGATTTGAAAATGCAGGGCTCATGAAGCTAGACAATTTTGTTCACGTTTTTCATCTATCATATAGGCCTACCGGTACGTATAGACTTAGCTAAATTGATGCCATATGGAAATCATAACAAAAAACTTATATTACGGTGAGAACCAATGGCCAAACTGTAAGAATAAGTGTGTGTGTGTGTGTGTGTGTGTGTGTGTGTGTGAGAGAGAGAGAGAGAGAGAGAGGGGGGGGGGGAGAGATAAGATAAGATAAGATAAGATCAGATTTTCTTCGTCTTTCTTTCAAATGACATTATAGAGCATAACGGAACATTACACTTTTACAATGCAAAATAACAAATTATGGCAATGATAAAAACAAAGTTAACTAAAAGAAAGACGAGGAGACCCTGGTAAAAGCAGAGCTTATAATTATTAGGGTCCCCTCTGAGCCGGATAAACATGATGAATAGATATTTGTGACTACCTAAGATAGGGAAAAGGGGGTATAACAAAACAAGAAGTCTACACACACACAACAACAACAACAACAACAAAACGAGAGACGAGACTAGACAAGACGGGAGAAAAGAGAAAATATGAGAAATAATAGAAGACTACAGCACATCGACAATACAGCACACAACGGGCACATGCAAGACAACAGGGGGAGGGAATAAGAAGTTGACAATCTGAAAAGAGAGAGGGGATCGAGCTTTTATTTCCCCTATTTTATAGTTCCTTTTGTAATTACATATTAGATAATTTAATTACTCATTATTCCTAAGTTTCATTTGAGGTGTCCACACCGTACAAGCATTGCCTTTTAGTGGACCCCTCTGTTTCAAACATGTATTTCTTAAATTTGTTTTAAATGCTTATAATTGATTTGTAATGTTTTGTTGGAAACATGAATAAATTTGAATTTGAATTTTGAATTTGAATTTGAGAGAGAGAGAGAGAGAGAGAGAGAGAGAGAGAGAGAGAGAGGGGGGTGGAGAGATCGAGAAACTCCTATCTAGGCACGTGATGCAACCACGCCCCCCCCCCAATTCCTATTTCATTGTTCATGTTTATGTTTATTGTGTTTTAATGTTTTAAAATATTATAAATATGTAGGCCTATATAGACCTAGCATGTATTTTATTATTATATCTTACTTTGTTTTATATATATTTCTGTATACGTATTGTAAATAGACTATATGTTGTGCTCTATACCCCTGAAGTGAAGGGAGCGTCGAAAGAGTACTTACTTATTACTTACTTACAAGTTACTTACATTATTATCCATTACAAAAAATAATCTTATTATATAACCGTTTACGATGCCACTTTCCTCATGTTTAGATGCCAAACAGTGTAACCGAGGTGTGAATTCATAGACCAACTGCATGCAAGCGAAAGGTCGAGCGCGAGCTCGATATCGAGAAACCCGTCACGATCACTTTATGCACGTATATTGTGCATGTACTGTTCGTAGGTCCACGTCGATTCATTAGACATTAGGCTATTAAAGCTCCTCTAGTCTCTGTCACTAGAAAGTTGTCTCCATAAGGACTTTGTCAACGCATTTTCACTGCCGTTACCAGAAGACTAATGAACATTGTTCTTAATCCTCCGACTAATTCTAAAATGGACAGAATGGGCGAAGAAGTGGGGTAAGAAAGAGAGAGAGAGTGTGGATGTCAAAATAATTTGTGTGCACAAATGCACAGCCCCAACTCAATCTGCAAAATACACGGAACATAACGAGTGGGACTGTAATAAATGTTTTTGGTATTGGTGGGGAAGTGGGATGCAATTTACAGTGAGCTGGTGGGGATGGCCGATGGGAGGGGGATCGGGACTTGTAGCAATACACCAGTTTACAGTTGTGTGCGCCATTTTAAACAAAGCCAATGACCTAGAGGTCATGTATTTATGCGTAAATTAGGATTGCGCCCATGCAAATTTTGATGATATCACTGCCCTACGCGCTGCGTTGTGCGCGCACATCATCATTTGCATGGGCGCAATCTTAATTTACGCATAAATACCACTGGTCAAAAGTTATTGGCCCCGCTTCCGGGGCCACTGACCCCGCTTCCGGGGCCAGTGACCCGAGATCAACTGTCTGCGCATGCGCACTGATACAACTGTAAACTGGTGTATTGTCTCTAGAACTCTTTCGACTTAGGATGCAAAAAATGGATTCCAAGTATAGAGTCTACCCCCAGTTCACTCGATCACTGCACTGACTACAGTCTACAGACAGTACAGTACAGTCTACTTAGAAGATCTAGACTTGTTTTAGAACTAGGTCTAGTATGGAAGACCTGGAATAGACTTGTAAGCTTGGCAGCTGAAGACGGCTTTCTTCCAGAAGCTTTGGTAGTCAAGGTATTCAAGGTACAGGTTTTCCGTCTTCCCAAGGATTTATCACTCGTAACGTGAAAGTCTCTCTGTACAAAGTCAATGTGAAATGGATCATCAAGAAAGTCGTTGCAGAATCCATTTTTCTCATCGCCAATGCGCAGATCGGAAATAGATCTAAGAAACGTCTGCGAAAATGCGGACGATCCTTATATTTGCGGACGCGTCTGTCTGCGTTTGTTAAGACGAGCCTCATTAATGCGGACGTCGGACGATCCTTCTTCTCGGACCAGCTGAGCTGAGGAGACTTGGGATCGAAAACCTTGTCAAAGTTAAACGCTTTTGATGAAGCCTTCTCAGCAACCCTCTTAGTACTCCTACTCCTACTATCCTACAGTGTAGCTCCTCTTGGTTTTGGACTTATATCATGGCCAGAAATAAGAGTTGTTTTTCTGCTTTTATTTCAATACAAATGAGTAACTTTATTACAAAGGTTGGATGATTTCCCTTTGATGCTCTTCATCTTCAATCTTTATTACTTTGGGATGCAGAAAGAATTATTCTATTCCTATTGTGCCTGATCTCAATTCGTTAATTAGGGAATGTCCAATTTGAAATGCAAAGCAATTATTTCTAAAAATGTAAAGAAATTACATGAAACTTACTCTAAAAATAACCTACATGTACCTGTATATTAAGGCTGTGCACAACCATGTAATGAGGTACCCAAGAACACTCCCAGGCTTACAAGCGAATACTTGAATATTCGGACGCCATTTAAAAAAAAAAATTTAATTTAAAAAAAACATGTAGAGGGAAAGAACCAACTGGGATAGGGAATTATTTTGAGCCAGATGTAATGCATACATGACATGTAGTCTTCAGAACTAATGGTGACACTGGAGTCTAATCTTTTGGTCTAAAAACATAACATAGATGATTTTTAACCCAAGACTTTTGTCTTTTCTTGTTTCAGAAAAATATTTGTTGGGGGTGTAAGCCGTGAAACTACAATAGGTAAGCAAAGCCAATTTGTATAATGTGTTTGAAAAAGCATTTTATTTTTTGCTATCGAGGAGCATAAGATAACATGAAATCAAACAAACCTGAGATGTTTGGCAGATTTTTTTTTCTTTCAGTGTAGCAATGTTTAAATATAGGGATTGATACTTGTGTAGAACTACATCCTTCCTTTTCAGACAATTTTCCCATTTGAATCTGCAGCTCTGAAAAATATGTGAATTGTTCTTGGCTCTTGAGGGAAATAATATTTCTTACTGATAATAGTTCTTAAGTCAACTAAACATGCTCTCAAAAAGTTCCCAGAAATTCCCAGAAATTACTGGATAAATGTTATTGAAGTTATAAAAATAATCTCCATTTTATCCCTCTTCCTATTGCCCAGATGCATTCAGGGCTTATTTTGAGTCCTTTGGTCAGATCAATGATATCGTTTTGATGATGGACAAGGACACCCGGATGAACAAGGGCTATGGCTTTGTGAAATTCGAAGACCCGCGCTGCTCAGAAGATGTACTGGGAAAGAAAGGCCAGCATCAACTTGATGGCAAGATGGTAATTTCTTCTTTCAATACAACTTCTTATCACCAAGGAGGATGGATATGATTTTAGTGTATTTCTTACAAGTTAAATAATTATAGGATTACTTTTGGATAAGTTGTAACTTTTGTTTGCTAAATTTTGTACTCTTTACTAGTCACATGATGCAAGACCTTCTTGGGGCAGAGTGCCTCCTACCTGTTACTCTTTTCTCATCCAAATTTTGGTTCATTGTACACATTTCTGTCAGACATTACTCACAAAATCACAGGTCATCCAAGGACCTCTTTTGCTGAAATTCTATTTTTCATTCCTTTTTTTAAATCTTATTTTTTTCTCCTCCATATCATAAACTTATAGAAAGTGTTGAGGGTAAAATGGCCTTCCAACAGCATTAAGAACAAAAACGGCAAAACAACACAACCCGCAGGTGAAAATAAGAGCCTTTGCAAGCAATATCTGGCTACCTCGATTGCTATAGCTTGAAGAAAAAAAATAAGAAGCTATATAGATTTCTATTAGCCAGAGCATATAATCTGTCTACATCTCACTAGAACTATCAGCGCCAGGAGATTTTTTCTCTAAACAGGTTGATAGTTTTTTTAAATTACCCAACTAAAAGCAACTTTCCTTGTTGATTTTTGCATTGCAGTCAATCAATTCATGACAGATTTACTTCCTCTTTACTGCAGCTGGACACAAAACCTTGCAATGCTCGAGGATCCAAACCAAGAGGATATGGAGGAGGAGGAGGACAAGACGATAGTAGAACAAAGAAAGTCTTTGTCGGAGGCATCTCACAACAAGCATCTAAAGATGACCTGTATGAACTCTTCAAGCAGTTTGGAATGGTAAGCAATGATGTAGACAAGCTTTGTGGCAGGACTCAAGTACCTTTTGTTTAAAGCCCCACTGCACTACTTATAGCTACTTGCTCCCTCTATATAGAAAACAATGCCTAATCGGTGACCATTGGTCCTCCATGATCCCCTTATTTGATGAGACAACCACCTGTCAGTGACTATACAGGGAGGTCTAATCCCTCCTGGCCAAAATATTGCAGTGGGGCTTTAAATGGGATTAAATGTGGCTGTGCGTCTTTAGGGATGGTTCAGAAGGACCAGAGAAATTCTGCAGGTTGGAACAATGTTTTGTCATATATATTTAAAACCCTTGTCGATAACCTGTGAGAAAGAGAAAATTCTAGTAGGCAAAGGGTTGACGTCGAAGGCTTTCATGGTAGAGCAAGAACCTTGAATGTACTCTTATTTATACGTATTGACTCCGTTATAACAGATGGTCTTTATAAAAAAAAAAAAATTCTTCAGATTATGAGTGATTTCCGTATTTTCAATTTGTTCATCTTTCCCCAGAGCTCCTTTAAAGACTCTCATGGCTATTTGTAAGCTTTGCTTTTCCCCATCATTCCCTGCTGCCTTTTTGTATTTTATCATGGAAACTTTCTTTTTAAAATAAACTTGCTGCAGGGACTGCCTCAGGAAAAGTGTGTCTATTGAAACAGATTCAACATAAATCCATGTTCACTGGTTCGCTGTTGTAGATGGAAAAGCCCACTTATATTCTAATCTTTGATTCTATATGTGATTGGTTACAAGTTGATATGGAAATTGTTGGCAGGGCATTTATCATTTAAATAATAAATTACCATACAGTGTTTTCTTCTTGTTGAAATGACTATTTAAAAAAAAAAAAATTTGCTTGAATTTCAGGTGGAAGATGTGCATATTATGACAGATAATGAGACTGGAAAACACAGAGGTAAGTGAGAAGATAATCTTTATGTCAGGCATTGGTCCCAGAAATAATGCTTTCTGGTAATATACAATTGACTGTGATGTAATCACTTGCATGTTTTTTTTTGTTTAAGAAGAAAGGGTGACTTATAAATCAATCATACCTGAAAAAGGGAAGTGTTGTCCTATCATTTTTACATCTTTCCCTACCTTAATTAAGTTACAATTTTATGTATTTTAGTTCTCATCCTTACACTCCTACTTTATTAGAGAAGGTTTTGGTATCTGTAATATAATAATAGATCCCTTTCTATATTATATGAATATACGCTATTGCTTTTGATATAAAGTATCATGTTATTACCCTGGCTGTAGCTGAGCCGCCTTAATAAAGCGCTTAAGCATTCTAGAAATTTCTTCCTACCGGGTACGCATTTACTTCACCTGGGTGGAGAGTGGCAAATGTAGATTAATGTCTTGCCAAACGACATTAGTGCTGTGGCAGGACTTAAACCGTGAACCTATGTGCATTTGATATATATTTTAATGTAGAAAGTAAGGTACTGATTTTAAGTAGCCTTTAAATGTATATTGTGAGAATTAAGGTATTGTAAACAGCTCCTAATTCAAATGTTTTTAAGATGTGAATGAAGTTAGTGTTATAAACTTAAATGAAGAATGGAGATAGTAAAAGTGCAGAGCTTTAAAAATCCTACAATTGTTCCATATTTTGATTTTTATATTAATCACACAAAGTGGTGTCCTTACATTGTAAAGTCACATTACATGAGGTCTTATTGTATCTGCGATATTTAAATATAATGTATATTCATATGTCTTTAGTAGTTAAATTAGACCGTATTCTAATCTGTTATCTTAACTGTATTGTATTCTTTCCTAAGTTTTCTGTTTTCATGTAGGTATTGCCAGAGTAAGCAGTAAGACTTTCCTTATCTACAGTGCATTGCAAGGTCATCCCCCAAAGAGGGCAGCACCTCTGACTTCAAATGGAAGATATAAATTAAAATCAGGGTGCTGCAAACATGACCAGAATGTTCATATTTAGTTTTATGGTCAGAACTCAGAAGATTTTGACTTTGGTAAATCTGACTTTTATGCACATATTTGGTCACATCCCTATCAGTACCTTTGCGGTTGAAAAAAAAAGACAGAAAGAAATAACAAAATAATAATTGCATGCACTGTAGAAATACAGCCTTCATACTTGTACCAGTAAGCTTTAATGTTTACGTTATTATGGAATGGCATGTATCTACTACCTACCTACGTACCTACCTACCTATCTACCATCGTACTGTATCTAGGATTCGGCTTTGTGACGTTGGATAGTGAAGAAGACGTAGAGAAATTGGTCCGAATCCAGCACCTGGAGCTGAAGGGGAAATCGGTAGAGTTTTAAGCCCTTATCTTAACTATTTCTTTTGCAACATGTATGAGAGAAAGAGGAGAGAGAATGAATTTTAAAAAGCAGTGGCATACAGAGATTGGGACAAAATTTGTAAGCAGTTATGTCTGTGGGGGAAATATTGATGATCATCCACGTTAAACGTATTCTTTATTTTAAAATTTAAGAGAATTAAACTTTTATAGTTGCTGTTGCAGTTGCATTATACATAAACCAGACACATTAACCAGACACATTATTAATTATCTACTATTTCCTAAGATGCCATCAATGTTTGTATTTAAATAAATTGCTGAGAGAGTGTTATGCAATATGCATGTGTGAGTTACGATTTAATCCAGCACTGGTTAGCTAATGTTATTAATAAGTTAAAGTACTTGGAGCACAGTGTAAGCTGTAACTTTAAGCAGTACTTCTAAGAAAAATTGTATTTGGCATAGACAATATGTGTAAGTTACCTGACAGTATTTATTTTAGGTTAAATATATACATGTATTTCTTTTACAACAAAATTGGTTCGCTAATTGCATGAGGAAAAAGTAATTAGTATAACTTAATTTATTGTTATGTATAATTAGTATTTATTACTTAAAAGGATTTTGTTCAAAGAATATGACTTTCGGTACATGTACTTATATTTAATTCAGAATAAGGTTGGTTTTTGCTTGCTTATTGAGGTAAATTAAGTACTATTAATGGACAGAAGTCATTGTATGCTCGGAATGCTCCAAGTAGTTTAATTTATTTTTAAGAATTTGCATTCCATTTCATGACTAAAGATAAGATGGATGTTTTGTATTGTAATGTCTATGAATGTTATCAAGTTGACCTTTGTGAACGCAAGTGTTGGGTTGATCATGTACCTGTATACCAGGTACATGAAAACAATCTTTCTTGTTAGGATTTGGATTAGTGAGCTTCAAACAAAGCAATATCAAGCAAAAGCATTAAAAACATTAAATCGCTCAACTTCATGGCTTTCATTTCAAGAGGAATCTCAAAGATGAACATCCATCTTGTTTTCTAGAAGCGTCTTTCCTTTCAAAATATTTTCAATTCATTGTTGAAGCCATGCATGCATGTGGCAATCTTAACTAACCCTTCAGCATCTGTTGTTTAAAAATTTCCAAGCGATTCTTTACTGTTTATTTACAGTAGAGGTTATTATTATTTTTGATAGTATGATGGGAGTGGCCTGGTAAGTGCCTGCATACAGCAAGGGAACCAGATTTCTCTGTTCCTTTAATCAAAGTAAAGTTTATGGTAAATTACCTCTTTCATGCGATATAATTAGATCCTGTTCATGGCTCAGATATTTCAGAAATTAAAGGACCTGCTAAACCAGATCTGCTCTGGTTCCTCTTTTACATTTTTCACAAAATGCTAATTCCATGAATTTCATTGTACATGTATCTTATCTAGTTACATTGTTCAGTACACATATTTTGCAATTTGTTATACACATTTAACCTAGTTGCTTGTCCCTTTTCAAAAGAATTTTGATTCTATTTAATATGTCATACTTTCTTGATGGCAAAATGTTTTTATTGTTGTTTATTTATATTATTACTTTAAAAATCAATGTAGAACATTATGAATAATACTTTATACCTCAAGTTTGATTGTTATATTTTTGATTTTGGATATCTTTGTATCTGTCCTGATCTAATGCTAAATGCAGATGAAAATTGTCCTGATGTATAGATTAGTATGTTGGACACCATTCTGGGACTATTAGAAATATATTGATCTGGAAATGAAAGAAATGTAGAAATGGGTAAGAAAATAGCATAAGTGTTCCCTTGGATTCTCTTTAAATTTTATTTTCCCAGCAGTAAACTTTGCAAATATCATACAAACATATTTTCACATCAAAACTAGGCATTCCTATCAGTAATTTTAATTGAGGAAAAGAAAATGTGGTAAAACTGTCTTCCATTGACACAGGGGCGCTGGTTAAGAAATGGGTAAGAAAATAGCATAAGTGTTCCCTTGGATTCTCTTTAAATTTTATTTTCCCCGCAGTAAACTTTGCAAATATCATACAAACATATTTTCACATCAAAACTAGGCATTCCTATCAGTAATTTTAATTGAGGAAAAGAAAATGTGGTAAAACTGTCTTCCATTGACACCGGGGCGCTGGTTTTTGTACTTTACCAATTTCAGGCTTTGACACCTGTCTGTTCTGAATATACATGGGGGCGTTTCACAAAGCCCTTTTTCAATGATAAATTGACAAATGATAAAAATCAGTGTCAAATCTGCTGATAACCAATCAGAAGCAAGGATTTCACTAGCTTATAACAAAAATTGTCATTTGTCATTGATGACAAGTTTTGTGAAACGCCCCCCAGATGGTATCCCTGAATTATAGTTTTCAATCATTAACCTGACAGACTTATCAATGATATTGCACCGCTCATTCTGACTTTGCATGCCTTGATCCTACTTTAGATGGAGATTAAGAAAGCCCAGCCAAAGATGAACAGAGGATTCGGAGGTCCAGGTGGTCCTATGGGTGGTGGAGGAGGATACCAACAAGGAGGAGGTGGTGGCTTCAACCAAGGAGGACAGCAAGGCTATGGCGGAGGTTATGGAGGTAGCAGCCAATGGAACATGGGCCAACCCATGGGTAGGGTCAATGAAATTTTATTGGCACTACCAAACATTGATTCATAAAATTTTCATTGCAATGCTTTTTGTCTCGCCTGCGTAGCAAAATGTGAGACAAAGGCGCCGCTTTTCCGGTGACGGCGGCGGCGTTAACATCAAAAACTTAACCTAAGGTTAAGTTTTTTTAATTTTTAGTATAATTTTGAAAGGATATGTTTTTAGTCAATGAAACTTGGACTAAAGGGTTGTCAAGGATCCCCAATCATGTGAGTAGAATTTCAGGTCACAAAGTCAAGGTCAAAGGTCATTTCAGGTCAACAAACTTACACTATGTTGTGACATCAACATCAAGATTTTGAATTTTTAGCATAATTTCAAAAGTGTTTGTTCAAATTCCATGAAACTTGTACACAAGGGTTATGAAGTATCACAAATCACATGACACAAATTCCAGGTCACAAAGTCAAGGTCAAAGGTCATTTTAAGTCAGTAGACTTGGGATTATATTTTCACAACTTAATATGAGAATTAATAAATCATTTCTTTTTAATTATTCATATTCCATTAAAGTTATCAATCTTGGTACAAATTATAGTAAATAATTCTTCTGATGATTCATAGTCAATATTCACTTCAAAATGCTGATTATATTCAGAGGATTTCATTTTAGGGGGCCTGCTAATGGGCCACCCTGCCTATAAATAATGTCCCAACCTAAATTTGTCATCATATAGAATTGCGTAATGCAGGCGAGACCGTCGAGAGCGTTTCCCTTGTTTTGTTAGAACAGCCAATGGAACATGGGCCAACCCATGGTTAGGTTCAATGAAAATCTTTATTCACACTACCAAACATGGATCCATAGAATGTTCATTAGAATGCTTTTTTGTTAGTACTATATCTTGTGATGCATGCTACAGCAGCAATTGCTCTGCATTCAATGCTATACCTAATCCTAACCTTCACCCGATACCTGTGAGGAAATGAAGCCCAAAGAAATTGTCTGGATAAAAATGCTGCGAAGCCTGGATAACAATATACAAATAATACACAGCAGTGAGGGCATTAGTAAGAATTACTCACACGAGGTACTTTTGGAACAGTCTAACTTGGACTGTTTTGAAGGTACCGAGTGTGGGTTATTTGACTAATGCCTGAACAAAATGATGTGTATTATTTGTTTTATAAGATTATGATTTATTTGTTTTTATAAAATGATGTTTTATTTGTTTTTATAAAATGATGTTTTATAACATGATTTTGATAATGACCGGTCTTTCAAATTACGTGTTAGGCAAAATAAATGCCTGGTCACGTGTACGCTTTCACCAATCATTTGATTAGGATCCACGTCATCATCTTATAATGATTACTATCAGTAGCAGTCTTAGAAAATGATGTTTTAAACAAATATTTGAATTATAGGTCAGTTTGGGCAACAGCAAGGTGGATATCAGCAGAGGGGTGGTGCAGGAGGACAGGGGTATGGCGCCCAGCAGCAGCAGGGGTACAACAATGGTTACAGCAGGCAACAAGGACAGGGAGGAGCTGGGTATGGTCAACAGGCAGGAGGTTATGGACAGCAGCAGCAGCATCAGCAAACACAACAGCAACAGAGTTATGGAGGTAAGGATGTGATTTGTTGTTTGGAGATAATGCAGGTTGTTTCAACATCGCATGGCTGTGGTAATTTCAAACGGGCTTGTTTGTCAAAGCCAAAGTTAAAGCCAAAATCAAAGCCAAAGCCATAGTCAAAAACATTTGTGGGTAATGTAATTTCCTCTTCAAGAGTATACAACCTTTTTTGTTATATCTATTGCACCCACCTTTTGTTGTATAGTACAGAAAAAAATTGCAAATGCAAATTACTGGCTATCTTATAAAAAAATGCAACTTATTCTGTGTTAGGCAGATATATTTAAATTGCACTTAATAGAATTTGAATGTATCTTTTTACTTAATTTAAAGAAGTTTTTTAGTGACCACGTAGCAAGTATGGAATGCTGCCTGTGTAGCATAAAATTACTACTTATTTGTTGCACTTAAAAATATTCTGCATCTGTAGATCACTGAAAAGCCTGTAAGAACCAAACATTTTGAAAGCAACTTGCTTGAAATCAAATTGATATTTTGACAAGGTTGGTTAGGCGAGGCGTCAAAAATATCGATACCAGCAGGCTGCCGCCTCACGTATTGGCGCATCGAGGCTGCAATTACGGCCGAAGCCTGGCTGGGGCAATTATTTTTCACTTATTAGCCCAGCCGGCTTGCGCCAGGCTGGGATCTGAGGCTCGGTTTTCATTCGAAAGGCGGCAGCCGGCGCATGCTTTTGTTCGGAGACCATTATGATGACATCATGAGTTAATTGAGGGTCTTACCGCCAGCGGTAGCCGGCTGAGCTAATTTAAAAAATGCAGCCAGGACGCACAAGTGCAGTTAGCTGCCGCTGGCTGGTATATTTATTTTTGACGCCTCGCCTTATTTGATTATTTCACTCTTATGGCACTGCAGATAGCTAAGCAACTATTTACATAGTTGAAATTTATACCATTACATTATTTTGCCCTGTTTGTACATGTGTATGGAAAGTATTGTACTCCCCACCAATAAAAAAAGAAGAAGACTTACTTATGAGTAATGTCCATGTAATACTCCACATGCATCAGTCAGTATTGTGTGTGTTGCTCTTTGCTTGCTTGCCTGTCTGATCCTAGTGCATGTTGTGTCATTGTGCAAATCGTGAATGATCTATCTTGCAGGAAAGCCCAATGCGGAAGGTGATAATGGAAGCAAAAGCTCTCGCAATGGTAATGCCTCTCATGTGATCAACAAGTTCTCATAATTCAGACAGTCATGCAAATAAAAGTGTCACAAATTTCTTTCAATATATTCATCAGACATGTTTTTATAATATTCAGGGTAAATTCTGTTAAATTAATCCCAGAGCAATTTATTGGTTTTCATTACCAGAGCTCCAAACATCCTCTCAACAATCTCCAGCCCCCCCCCCCCTCCCTCACCTATAAAGAAAATTGATTTGAAGAAAAAAAGAATGACTGTCTGATGGGGCTTGTTTTGTGTTGTTGATTTTGCATTTATTTTGCTGTGCTGTTCTCTATTTCGGTGTTCTGACATTGTTACCGTTGATAAAGAATTGACTATTTTTCAGAGTTTTGAAAGCCTTATTGTGTAACCCTCATGTTATTCTTGTTATTTAGTTTTTTAATGGAAATCATTTTGTGTGTTCTTCCTGGCAGTTTGTTTTCATGTTTGGACTTTCAAGGATTTAACTGAATTAACATTTATTTTGTTGCTATATTTACAAATCGATGAGCCCTGTTTGTATCAGAAACAGAGGCTGTAGGCATTAATGTAGTCTACACAAAGTGTTATTGAGATGCAGACAACGTCAACATTCCAAGTGACAAAGGCCATTATTAAGACATCTTGAAGTATAGAAATTGTCAATGCAAACATGGACTGTTTTGGGATAAGAAGAAAATTAAGCTACTTTGTGTACTGGAATAGTTGTTTTTGCTCCTTTAAAGTGTTCAAAGTAGATAGTTTCATAAAGAATTTAACCAATATCTATATTGATGCGTTGTTAATTGGAAATGATGCACTGCCCACCATCTGTGATTGGGAAATGGTAAGGTGATGTTTGAAAAGTATGCAATTAAGATGTCACTATGGGCACAAGTATTTGACAGATTTTCATCTCCTTCCCTTCAATATATTTTAAAATCTTTTATATGTGTGACAAGTTTTCATCTTTAATTTTCTGGTTTCCAATTGAAAATCCTGCTTTTTGGTAGTTTTTAAAACCATTTAACATGTTGTTGTATTTTGTTTCCCTTCTATGTAGGTGGACAGAGCTATGGTAGTTATGGAGGTTACGGACAAACACAACAGGACCCCTATGGACAACAACAACAGCAAACACAACAAACACAGCAATATGGAAACCAAGGTAAGAAATTCTCCTTGATCCATATAATTTCACCTGTTATTCTGTCCGTCTAGCCTTATCTGTCTTTATGTTTTCCCTTCCTTTTGCCTGTCATAGATATGTTCATGTAATTGTCTCATACTGCATGTGAAACTCGCTCTCTCTCTCTTTATTTTGTTTTTATTCAAAAGAGCTAAGACTGTATCTAAGTGTACCGGTAGTTAACTATCATCAGATTTCCCTGCCGCTCCGATATCGATAACGGGAGCCAAACCGCCGATCCGATCATAGCTCCAACTTACAGGGTTATCTTGAAGCCGGAATGATGAGTACAATGTGGCCCTGGGAGAAAATTTGTGCGGCATATAAAGAGTTAATAAAATCTTGTTATACTTTTCTTTGTCACCTCTTGCCAGGATCAATGGGTAGCTACGGTCAAGAAGCCTCAGGGTATGGACCTCAACGAGTCAACTACAGCCAGCAACAACAAGGAGGTTACAGTCAAGGTCAGTCCACTCCGCAAGATATAGAATTCATACAATATTTTAAAGCCCCACAGTAGTACTTATAGCTACTTGCGTCCTCTATACAGCCAACAATGCCTAAGCGGTACCCATTGATCCCCCATGATGCCCCTTTTCTTATGTTATTTGAGAGCTGATTTGATGAGATAACCACCTGCCAGTGACCTTACAGGGAGGTCTAATCCCTCCTGGCCAAACTAGTGCAGAGGGGCTTTAAAGTTTACCTATCACTAAGATAATTTGTCCTGTATGTTATGGGTTCCATGATGTAAGAGGTCCTAAAACATTTCTTCTATACAGGGATATTGCAAGTTTGAATATACTTTCAATTAACAAAGACACTGACTTGAGAGTAGACTACTCCAAGTCACCCGTACACGCTCTCCTAGAAGAGGGCCAGCCCGGAACCCAAAGTCTGACTTGGGTTTCTTGCGTGGGTTGTTGTTATTTGTTGTTTTCCTCGTACTCTGCATTCATTAATCCGTAGAATGTTGGTTGGCTTTTTGGTGCTTTGTGTAAGCGAGTATATTGGTCACGTGCACATTGATTTTTATTTTGGTGATGTTACATCTCTGTCTTTTTAATTTCTAAGACATAAAATACCAATAGTTATGCTTAAAATGATATATTTAGATTTCTTTTTTAACACAAAATTATTTAATAATGGCTTGTAATGGTCTGTATTCGCATTTCTTTTCTTGTTGTTTTTGTTCTGTTTTGTATATTTTCTGGAATAGAAGTGGTGAATTTGCAAATTTAAAGACCATGTACAGTAATGTTTAATCTTCACTATATTTAAATTTATCTTCATTTCTTGATTGATCCCATAAATGTCCATTTACTAACAAATTGTATAATTTGATTGAAGTTATAAAATTAATTTGATTAAAGGTAATCAAAGCAAAACTAAAGCTAATGTATAGTATATATAATTAATTTTCATCTAATTTGTTTATCACCCTTTTTTAGAATCCTATCCGGCCTTTTAGAATTGTGAGTATCTTACTGTTTATCAACTAAAATCAAAGAGAACTAACAAATTGATCTTCTTATACTTAACATAACTGTACATGGACTTTAAACTTTAAGCTGAATCACATAATTATTAGTTGATGAAGTGTGACATTTATTGATAGCTATGTCCATACTATAAGATGTAATTCTAAGGAAATAAAATTGACATTTCCTACTGGTTCAGTGTTAGGACCCTAGCACTTGCCTACTGTAGCAACACTTCTATGAATGTCAATCGTGGTTCTGTTTGTGATAATGTTCTAATGTGCATAAAAGGGGATTCATGATGGGGGGGGGGGGGGGGGGGGGAGGTAGGGCAAGTATCACTTTTTTGTCTTCTCACTATTGCTGGGGTCAAAGTGATGCAAGCCAGGTTGCGTGTAATTCTTTGTCAATGTATTGCATGTAAAAATACTATGTCAAATTTCCATGTTTTTTATATTGACTTATTATGGAAATGAATTGAATTGAATTGAATTTCTAAATGGTTGATGTACATGAAGGAGTTAGAAGTAAATTCAGGAATGGTGAGCCTACGAGTTAGAAAAAAGGCATGCTTATCTCCAAATCTGGGTGATTAGTCAGATTGAGCCTTTTCTTTGAGTTTTGGTCTAAGTTACATGACCTCTGCAAGTTTGATTTTCCTAATGTTATGACTACATGAAACTTCTACTAGTTAGACTTCAAATGTCTTCAAAACGCTTTAAATGTGCTATTTTTAACTGCAACTGCTGTTTCTTCCAAAGTTAGCTAGTAATTTGATCACATTTTGCAGTGGCTGGTAGTAATATATGCAAGCCAAATTTTTACAAACCCATCGTCACCCCCTTGCAGGACAGTTTGGTAACAACATGCCCGGCCAGAACTTCGGACCACCTCAGCAACAGCAACAACATCCACAACCACAACCACCACAGCAACAGCAGCCACAGCAAGGGTACGGGCAACAAGTTGAAGGTGGCCCAGACATGTACGGCAACAACAACAACAACTTTGGCAGAGGCAACTTGGGTGGAGGAAACCAGTTCCATCCCTACAGGCGATTCCAAGGCAATCAGGTTCAATAAAGGTGGCAATGGAAATATTCCTGTTGATTTGCCATTGAACTGGATATGTTGTCCTGAGGGCTGTTCTCACTACTTACCTGACAGGGATCCCATTACTTGCATCTAGCCGCATCACATGGTTGACTAAAATATAATGATAAATGCTGACAGCTCGTATACATGCAATGACCATTTTATTCTTACTCAGGCAGCTGCTTTTCATAATAAGGATATTGTCAACTTTATTCAAATTCACTTTTCCTCATGTACAAGTAAATAAAATGAGGGAAATACTATGATAGAAATACAGGAAAATATGAAAGGCATATGGGAGACCTTTTCATAATTATTCTTTTTGTGGGGGGGGGGGGGGGGAGAGGACTTTACGTATGCCTTCTTGTACAGGCGAGAGCAAAGAAAATAATTTCTTATCTAAATTTAAGCTACTACCTACAAATATATACAACCACTGTAAACCAGAGAAAGTTCTATGACATGTAACTTGTTCAAATAATCAATGATTGCTGTTTAGCAGCAAGAAACATTTCATGTCGTTATTCACCCTCAATCAAATGTTTTGTTGACTGACCGAGGAGACTTTCATGAATCTCGGCCACATACATGCCAAAGTTTCTGATTGAACTCTGACTTGCCCGGTGAGCAAGATGTATATGGTTTTTCTCTGCATGATGGTGTTTGTTATCTTAGAGACTTTCAATTCAATGAATGAAATGTAAATGTTTTGTTAAAAATGAAATGTGAGTACTTTTCTTGTGATTGTTCGATGCCAAAGGCATGCTTTTATCCTTCATATTTATCTTTATTTTGTACATTTTGCACTTCATTTAATTTAGAATTCCATTCCTTTATGATCACACATGCATGTTGTTAACAGAACATATTTCATATCTTACAATTAGAATATCTGAGAGCTCCTCTTGTTGAGCTCAGTAAATCATGAATTACAACTTTTTTTTCTTCAACCTGGTGATTGACAAATTCTTTCTCTGATGTTGTTTTGTCAAAAGGCAGTACTTGAGCTGTTTATAATGAATTAATTGCCTACTCTTACATTTTCACAGGAAAGTGGTGTTTTTTGTTGTTGCTGGGGGGGGGGGGGGAATAATAAAGTTATGTTTAAAATATTGTTTCCATATCTGCCATCACAAATTATGGCATTCACATGGAATTTGATGGAATTGTGAATGAATTATAAACACAGTCATTAATGATTATATTTCTGTTCTCTATATCATAGATGTGTCGTGAAATGCTGCTAATTCTAATTGTATAGAGATTATAGTGAATGCCTGTGTATAACAGCACACTTGCAATTGTAATTATTGGTACTGCAACAACGGTATTTGGCCATAGAGGGCAGTACAGGCCATGCGTATATTTCGCAAAGGCACTTCTGGTTCCCATACAAATACAATGGGTCGAGAACTGGAAAGTCTGATAGAAATCATAGTTTCGGTATCAATAAGCTATACGTAACAGATTATGATGGTGCCTGCATAGATCTCATCAAATCATCGGGGGGTTCATGAAACCTGAACAATAATTAAGTAAAATTAGGAATTAGTTGGCATTGCTGTGCATTCTCTATGAAAGCCGGAAGAAGCCTTATCTTATCATCTTGCCCTGTATTGATTCTGCGCATTTGCTGACCTGCGCATTTGCTGACCTGCGCATTGTCGGAAGAAGGTCGCCATCTACTATTGACAATCGATTATGAACAAGCCAATATTTATCACCTGTGATTACAAGTTCTTTACACTATGTGTGTTGGATTAGTTTGTTTTTTATTGTTGACATTAGTTACATAATCCCCTTACCTTTTTTTTCTAATATGAAGGAGTTTCTAATTGCATACCTAATCAAATAAACTGGTTAGCTAAGCATTCAAATTAAACACTTAAAAAATATTAAAAAATTGATCCTTTGTCATGTATATAATGAGCAGAGTTGTATATGCGTGTTAATTTTGCCAACAAATAACTATCTTCTTGCAAGTCTTGTAAGAACTATTCATTGGAAGAGTTCAAATACTGCAATTATTTTCTTCAGCGCCAGAAGGGCATTAACTCGGTGTGAAAGTAAATGAGTTAACGCCCTTCTGGCTCCAAATAGACAAAAAGGATTCACTCCCCTTTTGCAGATGGTATGTTCAGAGCCAGGAGGGTTTTGAAGGGATCATTTAACAATGTTAAATCTGAGATACACAGCCCTACGTGTTATCAGTGTCTGTGATGTGGTGTAATATTGAAGCCCTAAAAAAAATTGCGCTTCAAAATGATCAAGAAGTGCCTCAAAAAAGTAAAAATCTTTGAGTGACCGGTTTTACCTACTCGTTTTCCCCAATAGACTGTAGTGTTATGGAAACCGTCAGGCGAACGGTTTTCAAAATTTTAATTCCAATCATAAATATCTTGATAATCAGACAGGCGATCGGCTTGTAAAAGTCATGGGGTTCCTGACTGACCTAAAGGTTAATAATTATCATTGCATCATGAGCTAAATCCAGAATTTTGTTTCAGAATCTGAGACAAAGTTACCGGATCCCTTTAAGTCGGTCTGAAAAAATGTGTTATCGCCCTTCTGGCTCCAAACATGAAATTCCCTCTTCCTTCACAGTGCACGATTGTCTCGGTACATGTAGTGTTGCATGTTGGGGGAGGCTGATTAAAGTTGGGCAGAGGCTCTTGAAAATTAGTTGCATCAGGTGTTTTTCATCAATCCTCATACGTGATTATCTTGAGGTCTTTATTGTTACTACAATGTCATCATCTGTATGGGTCTGTTTGAAAATGTTTGAAAAAGTTTGAAGATACATAAGGATGTGGTATATATACATTACAAAACAACTTAAATATTTAACATGTACTATCATATTCATTTATCAGTGTGCCATGAATTATTACGATTGTTTTTTTGTTTCTCGTTCTATATTTTTGAAAGAGAATATTGATTAAAAGATTCCACATGTTTTTAACTAGAAAGTCATTTGTATCGTTTGTTTCTCTTTATTTTAGGACCATGCTGTGATTGATTGGGGATCAATCGCAAAATAACAATCTCCCGTCTCTTTTTAACACAGTTGCGATTCATTTCATGTTGGGATCAACTCGAATCAATTGTAACTCTTAATATGACGGGCCCATATGAATAAATGATCGTATAAAAATCAGTGGCTAAGGCTGCACTACACAGCACTGCTTGGGGAGTATGGAAGTTTTCTGATATAAATGTAAATGTGTATTTAGTTTCATGTGTGGTCTACAATCTGCATTCCTTCTGCCACTTGTTATATACATGTATTTTTATGATTCCTTTTCCTGTATCGAGTTCCTTTTATAGGGGGAGGGGGAGCTGAGGGAGAGAGAGAGAGAGAGAGAGGTGGGAGGGAGTGGGAAAAGAAAGAGAGAACAGGTAGGGAGGGTGAAAGAAAGAGAAAGAGAGAACAGGGAATATGGTGAAATGAAATAAAGTGTATGCCTAAGAACAGTTGCATGTGAGAGAAAAAAAATTAAGGAAAACGCCAGAAATGTTATGTCTATAAATGGCTTAAAATCATATTTTACAACGAAGGATCATGGAATGTTCTGTGCTAGTTTTCATAATGTGATGCTGCCCGTGTATGCGTCTGGATTTTTTTTTTTTTTTGGGGGGGGGGGGGGTACTAGTCTTATTGGGTGAAATTGGGTCAGAGGCGAGAAAGTCGGAGGTAAAAATGTCATTGTGCATTCTTGCAAAAGATCCAATATCAAACGTGAATTTATTTAGTTTAATTTCCTTTGTACGTAGGCTCATTTCTGGTTTTAATGCTCGTTTTGTCAATTCAGATCGTATCTCCCTTCTTTTTTTGACGATAATACTCACACCACACGTTCAAGGCCTTTCCTTAACAGACCAGGGAATGGCAACTCCGCTGTCTCTAACGGAAGAATTGTGGACGCCGCAAATGACATAAAACATAATCGGCCAATCAGAATACCGGAAATATTAGCAATAGCAAATCTGTAAGGGAAAAAAAAAATTGCGCGCCGTGCACGTGAGAACATCATGCATGCAGCGCTAGGATTAAAAAAAAATCCACAAAACATATCAAGGTTTTTTTTCTCCAGAAAACTTTAAAAAAAGTTCTTCTTCCAGAAAACAAGTTTTTTTCAGAAACAAAAACACAATTTTTGTCTTCTCCATGAAACAAGAAGTTATTTCTCTTCTTCAGCGGCAGTAATGGGCAGGCGCGTAGCCAGAGTTTGATGTTTGGGGGGGCACATACATGTAATCGATCGAGGTCAAAAAAAGGGGTCTACAAAATTTCAACCGATCCTGGAAATTTTAGGGGGGGCACGTGCCCCCCCGTGCCCCCCCGTGGCTACGCGCCTGGTAATGGGCTTTCGAAATTATGAGATAAGTCAGTCAAGGAATAAGAATTGTATGACACTGTGAACATTGAGATCGCTGTCACAAAGGAGTAGAATCAGTACTAGTGGCAGTAAAGTAGTAGTGTCAGTGACGGATCCAGGGGGGGGGGGGCGCCCAGCCCTCCCCCGGAAAAAAAACATTTAAAAACACGTGATTTTTAGCTTTTTGGGGATGGCCCCCCCCCCCTGGCGCTCAAGGGGGGGGGGGGGGGTGCGATTTTTCAAATTTTCGAGGGCCCAAAAAAAAGTGCTCCTACCCCCCCCCCCCCCCCCCCCCCCCCCCCCCCCCCCCCCCCCCCCCCGCAGAAATAAATGCACTACTTGTAAATAGCTACTTGCTCCCTCTATGCCCGTCGCGACGGGCATAGAGGGAGCAAGTCCCCTATGCAGTGGCGGGTCCAGCCGGGGCCCCCTCACCTGGGAAAAACATGTAAAACACGTTAATTTTACCTTTATTTGGTGACGGGGGCGGGGGGGGGGTGCAAATTTTGAAATTTTGGAGGGCAAAACAAAAAAAATTAGTGCTTCTTAACCCCCCCCCCCCCCGGTTATTCACCGGCTGGGTGTTTCGTCGCTAAATATTTTCTCAGAAATTGGACCCCTTCTTTGGCCCCTTCCCCTGCCGCCGGCTGGATCCGCCCCTGCCCCCATGATCCTCTTTTTCTTATGTTAATGGAGAGCTGATTTGATGAGATAACAACATGTAAGTGACCACGCTGGGTGGCCTAATCCCTCTTGGCCTAACTAGTGCAGATGGGCTTTAATAAATCACACAGTGCCCCCCACTTTTTCATATACCCCCAAAATGCCCCTTTTTACATAGGAAAAGTGCCCCTTTTATTTTGTAAGAAGTGCCCCTTTTACATAGGAAAGGTGCCCCTTTTACTTTGACAAGTGCCCCTATTACTTGGTAAAAGTGCCCCTTTCCCCTTTTCACCTCTGACGAGTGCCCTTTTTATTTTTGACACGTGCCCCTTTTCCTTCGACATGTTCCCATTTTCCTTTGCAATAAATGTTCATTATCCATTCTCATGAATCTTGAAATTATCTTGAATAAGTGCCCTTTTTAATCTCTAGTAAGTGCCTCTTTTCAGGTACGAGAAGTGCCCCTTTTCACTTATAATAAGTGCCCCCTTCACCTCTGATGATTGCCCTATTCAAAACTGAGAGGTGCTCTTTTTACTTTGTAAGAAGTGCCCCTTCTCCTTTTAATAACTACCCCTTTTTTAAACTCGGATGAGCGCACCTTTCATTTTAACATGTGGCCCTCTTATTTTCTAATAAGTGCCCCTTTTCCTTATGATAAGTGCCCCCATTAAAAAGAGAGAGCTCCTTCCCCTTCTCATAACTTCCCCTTTCCCTTTCTAATAAGTGCCCCTTTTCCTTATGATAAGTGCCCCCATTAAAAAGAGAAAGCTCCTTCCCCTTCTTATAACTTCCCCTTCCCCTTCTCATAACTGCCCCTTTTAAACATCTGAACGGTGCCCCCTTTTCATTCAACAAATGCACATTTTCCTTTATTATAAGTGCCCCTTTTACATTTTCATAAGTGCCCCTTTTCATATCTGGTCAGTGCCCTTTTGCAACTCTGATTATTCCCCTTTTAATAATGATACGTGCCCCTTTTCCTTTCTAATAAGGGACCTATCCCCTTTTCACCTCTTATAAATGACCCTATTAAAATCTGATGGGTGCCCCTTTTCCGTCAACAAATGCCTATTTCCCATTTTCGTAAACGCCTCCTTTTCATCACTGGTGAGTGCCTCTTTTCAAGTGAAAAAATGCCTCATTTTCACCTCTTATAATTATCCTTTGTACTTATACACGTGCTCCTTTTCTTTTCTAATAAGTGTCTTATCCCTTTCGATAATTGTCCCCTTTTCATGTAATCATTAAACGTGCCCCTTATTTAAAGCGACTAAGAGCAGTTTCCCCAAAGTTCGCTCGCTGCGCTCGCTCGCATTTAAAGATTATATAATTATGTTACTTATCAAAGGTCTTTTCAGTCTTCCGTTATGAGAATGTGCTTATAACCCCATCACGATTGGCTTTTTTCCTCTTTATAAGATGTAATTTTTCGCACTGCGACCTCACAGATCTTAAAAAATTTTCTCGCTCGCTTCGCTCGCTCGTAAATGCATATTCAGACATCACACCCAACTGTAAAGTTTGATGCTTAAGCGATATCTTGTATGATGTATGAAGAGAAACAAATATTGAAATCATCCCTGATAATGTAATCACAATGTAGGGGTATATACCAATGTCTAAAAATTGTATATTTTCGCTTTGAGATTTCCCACTGTAGGTGCCCTTTTTTCCAGAAAGTGCCCTTTTTTGTTGGTGCCCCCCCCCCCCACTTTGAAAGTCGCTCGGCCGCCCCTGAATATGACAGACAAAGAAAGCGGACAAAATATACAGTTCCTCAGGTAGGGAAAGGAACATCCCTTCACTGCTATTATGATAAAAGGTGAATATGCATGTGACACCTGTTCTACACATTTTTACATAAAAGCAGTGAAGGGATGTTCCTTTGTCTACCTGAGGAACTGTATATTTTGTCCGCTTTCTTTGTCAGTCATATTCATAGTGAGGTATACCCTTTGACTACACATGGGAGGAGAGTGGCAAATGTAGATTTGATAACTTTCTAAATGACATTTTTACCGTGGCTCTGACTCGAACCGCGAACTATGTGATCTATCTGGGTAACCTTTTTGCTAGACCACGACACCTCTAATAGACTTCATGTACTTTCACTTTTGTTTCCTAAAAGTAAATTATGCCGGAACTGAGTCACATTACGTTGTTGAAGACGTCGTCCATAAATAATTATAAAGGCATATAGTTACATCAAACAATCGTCCCTCTTGCATGCTCTCTGCCTCGGCATTCCATGCTATAAATAAATCATTCGAGTGTTCCGCGAAAATCTATCCATTGTCGATTTTACAAAGAATACACAGAGCTGGCTCTTCCAATCTTTATTTACCTTTATTGATATACATGAAGGGCTTCCGCCTAGCAACGGTGTTTTGTACTGGTAAATCTCGGCGTCTTCGTCTAGACGCCAATATAAAGTTCTCAATCTAAGAGTGTCATGGCATGCAGTCACAATAACGTTGTGGGAGAGGGGGAAGGGGGTTCCGAGAGATTCCAAGGGCCGATCGAGGGCAGAATATTATTAGTTGTTGTCTTTGAAAATGGACCCCAGTGGAAACGGAATATTTTGAGAAACTTCGAATAGTTGTCAGATTGAGAGATATTAAAGGATTACATTTCAACATATTGAAGGGCAATATGCACATGTGACGTATTCAGAAATTAATAAACACAGGGAAAGGAGTCGAATCCAGGGGAGGGGGATGGGAAGTGTTTTCATGGCACGTTTGTTTTAGGGCAACATTAATTCGTCGCTGTTTTCACGAAGTGACGGTAGTGAAAAAAAATTGCATTCACTTTGCGTTACGATTTTCCTCACTACCGTCACTTCGTGAAAACAAAGACGAATTGTTTGCAGCAAACCCATTGCGGGGGGGGGGGGCATATACAGATGCCCTTGAACATTTTTGCCAGGTTTTTGAAAGGCCTGTACAGGCCGCTAAATTGCCAATTTGTACAATATTATATTACTATATAGTTCCATCAAAATAAGCAAGGGGATTACTTGTACATTCTGTGTAGGCCTGTGTCATCACAAGTAATGACTGCATTGTAAATGAGATATTCTTATATCATCACAGATCGACACATTTCAAAATGATTTATACTTTCCCCTGATTTTTGTGCGAATCATTATCCAACGCGTCATTAATTCTTTATTTACAAAAGCAAATGTCTGCAATCTCAGGGCCTGTGACTCGGGCGGATGTCAGGATGATCATTTGGGGGTGGGGGGGGGGGGGGGTAAGAGGAAGGACAAAAGAAAATTTGACATTTTGCTCCGTTGGGGGGGGGGGAAGGGGGTAAGGTCAACTTTTTTAGGTCAGCCATTGGTATAATTTTTTTTTTTTTAAATTAAAAAATAATAAAAAATGGGGGGGGGGGGTTCTCCAAAATACACACATAAAAATACCAAAGGGGGGGGGGTTAACCCCCAACCCCCCCCCCCCCCCCCCCCGCTGCGTACGCGCCTGCATATAGGGACTTTTAGATTTGCGTGGACTGATACGTGTGACGTCCATTCAAGACAGTGCATTAAAAGGACGTCGATCGTAGCTATCCCCATTGTCTTCGTGCGAATCTAAAAGTCCCTAATAATGATCAGTACTCATCTTAAGTAAATAGGTCACAACAAATTGTTCGAAGTCAATCCCTACATGCTCACCTCTTCACGTGATTGACATTAAATTGATTGCAGATCATTGAATGCTCTAACCTAATCCTATTGACAACGTGGAAACGATATTGTATAGAGGAGAAGTATAACCCTTTAATCCCATTGTATTATAACTATGTGGGCTAAAGACGGATTAGGCCTAGTACTTCATAATTGGCACCTTCCATTCAAACGACACTGAGCAAGTCATTTCATTAGTGGATCTTGGGGGGGGGGGGGATGTTCTCATGAATCTTATGAACGGTACACACATGGGTGTCGATACTTACGTAATACCTATTCATCAGGGGGGGGGGATGAATGAATAGATCACCTCCCCCCCCCCCTGATGAATAGGTATCAGTTACGGATCGACACCCATGGGTACACATTAAATTCGAAGTAAAGAGAACGTGTCCCATATAAATGAAATTGTGACCCATTCAGGAATAAATTTGGCTCTAAAAACTTGAAAAAGTGATCCTCTTTTAGTTCTAGTCATTTGTCTTCGTCGTAGTTGTCCTACCTCGAAACGTGGATCAAAAATTATTAGTAAATGATTTCAAAAAATAGAACCTTTCTGTTTCTAAGAATCTTAGCTTTCATTCTTGCCAAAACAACAGAAATACACTAAAATATATATTTGTATGTACATGTATAAAAATGACATATTTGTTATTATTTCGTGTTGGTGTACAAACAACTGACTTAGGGTTAGCATAAATAAAAATAATTAAGCACTAAGCCTTGCCATGATAAAAAAAAAGCACCAAAAGGCTTACAAAATGGTCGCTTTAATAATTTGCTTCTACTATAACATCATTATGATCACTCTATTTGAATTATTCGGTTTTCTCTATCAAAAGTGTAAGAAATTGAAATTGGCGGCCGCGACAGCTGATGATCGAACTCCTGGCTTATAAGCTGACCCATTTCACTGCACATCGGACAAGAAAAGAAACCCTTTTTAGTTGACCTGACATCAATAGAGAGGTTTTCTTTCGTGCAATTTGCATAGTACTTATGATGTAACAGGGGGCAGTGAGAGTTTACCTTTCTCCTGGTGTTCACCCTTTGTCACTCGCTTGCGCTTAATGAAACTGACGTGCATCAATTAAAGTGTGCCTTTTGTATTAAGATAAAATTTAAATAGGAGCGAGTGGTCTTGGAAATCAGACTCCGTTTGATGAGGCGTGATGGCAGGCGCGTACGCAGGATTTTTTCAGGGGGGGGGGTTAACATTTATAAAATTTCGCAACGAATCAGCCAGCCGCTGAATAAGCGGGGGCGGGGGGGGGGGGGGGGGAGGGTAAGAGGACACTTTTTTTTTTTTTTGGTCTCGAAATTTGAAAAATTTGACATTTGGCTCCGTGTGGGGGGGGGGGGGGGGTAACATTTCTATAATAGCGCTTAATTCAAAAGCTTATAAGCGTTTTGCACAATAATTGTTATAAAATACGATAGTCCTATAGTGACATAGTAAGCCTATTCAAATCAAATATTAAAGACAACTTATAAAATTTACTGATTAACGATCTTAAAATAAATTGCAAAGCATAAACTAATACAGGTAATCCAAGAGGAATATGGCGCAAAATGGAAAAAATGAAGCATACGGTATTTCATAAAGATCTCGTCGAATGAATGACTCCCTTAGCGATAGGTATAGCCTAATGATTCTCCGAAATAATTTCCTAGATATAGAACATCGGTCTGATCGTGCAACTAAGGTAAGCCTAAGCTTTACACCGTGTTACGTAACAAGGATATTATAATTGTGATTTTATTTTAAAACCGTATTTTTGCTCGTATCCATGCATTGGTCGCGCTGGTAGGGCTTCACCGTCTCGCATACGCTTTCTTTAGTAAACATACACCAATCAGTCTAACAATCGGGGGTTGGAATGCGAAGAAGGTCCGTGTCCCCTGGTTCACACTTTGTATTCGACTACGGATGCGAAAGGACTGGGAGGGATCAACGTGTTATAAGACGGAGTATAAGATTCGGGATGTTATAGCCGATTAACTTCTTTTCACGGACTATACAGTGATTTGTCTACACACTTTGGTGAGTAACATTGTCCAGTGATCTCAGACTACACGTATAGGAGGAAGAAGAAGAAAGAAAGAGGAAGAAGATGAAGAAGAAGGCGAAGAAGGAGGATAAGAAGAAGAAGAAGTAATTAAGTGGATGATAACTGTGTAATTTGTTAGTTTTGTGGTCGTTTACACATAATATTTGATTGGATTGTTCTCAATATCATTTACTAGTATGATAAAATGTAGTACATCGCTGAATCAACGAAATTCATTATTATTTTAAAAACCCAATTTTCCGTAAAAAATAGCAAGGCAAAAGGAAAAGAATAGTCTTATCGCGAAGTATGAATTGCAAACGAATATTTTCTTTCATTACATTTAATCAAATGGAATTTTTTTAATCGTCTAAATGATTCATTGAAACAATCTGCATTTTGACCAGGTTCGGAATAAGGCGTATCAAACAATACATCTAATTGTTCATTATATTCAACGAACTTTCATTTTTTTGTTTAATGATCTTTTTCGAGACTCTGATCTTAGGCAGTATATTCATGATATATGTTGAAAATCAATAAATTAAAAATCCAAATAACTCTCGTGAGAATAAACTTGGAATTACTAAATCCCTGACATAACATGGCTTTGCAATATATTGGAAAAACGAAACTGAACATAGAAAAAGAGCGAAATAAAATAATGGCGCCGATTTGCATATCATTACACCTCGGACCACATGGGTGTTGGTCGAAATACGGCATGCATTGTCGTTACCTTGACTTCAAATCAGTAGCGCACACAAACACAGAGAACATGTTAAGCGGGCTAGCCAATAGTTCACTATTTGCCTCCAAGCCATTCGCTTACTTGTTCCATTCACAGCGGGCCATTGTTCGAGATGGAGTTGGCTGGCGACGCATAGTTGGTAAGGTAAACTGTGAGATGTCGAGCACATGGTTGCGAGAAATCTTCTCTCTAGTGGGATAAAGAGAATAGGTAGATATTTACTTTTGGGCGAGATAGGATTAGAGCGAGACGTAGTATGTGACAATATGGTAGTTAAAAAGAACGTTTCTTGGGGATGTGAGAAATATTTATCATTTATTGCCTCGTTTACCATCTCCTCCCTGCTCCATGCAATCTTATTTCCACTCTCTTTTTCTCCCATCTTTCTTTTTCTCTCACTCCCCCTTGTCTCTTTATCTCTCGATCTCTATATCTTTCTATGCCTATCTCTTTCTCTCCTCTATTTTTTTCATAATTTTCTCATAGTTCTCAAAGGGTATATTTCTTAAAACATCCCTATAATGCCAATTACATTTCGAAATTGCATTTATACGTTTTTTGTCTCTTGTAGCCCTGTGCAAACAGATCGAATTGTCCATCTCGCTATGAAGTCGGTTACCAAGGAGACTGTAGTTAATATTCAAGTTCCTGACGAAATGGCCGCCAGGTTCAGACCTGCCTTCTTAACTCGTACCTTCATCATTCTCATATTCATTTTTTCTGTCGGTTCGTTGTTCTACACCACTACGCAGCTGCAAACTCCACATCCCCAGACAGGTAGGTTATGCATTTTTTAACACGCAATATTAATGAAGAGGATAATGATGATGATTATAGCAATAACAAAAACAACAATGATAATAATAATGAATTTCTCTCTAAATTGAATGAAATAACATTTAAAAGTAATAATATAAAACGAAATTGAATGCTCAAAGAATGAAAATGAACCATGGGAGAAGAGAGTTGACGAAAATCGTTCGATTCTTGAACGCCTATTCATGAATTCGAATGCAACTCTGATGAAATTGGGCGGAAAAACCTATAAAAATAGTAATGATTATAATGATAGTAATAATAATAATTATAATAATAACGACGGTGATAAGGATGATGATAATAATAGCATTTGATATTAATAGAGAAAGATAAAAAGATGAATATTGTTTTTTGCCAATATACTTACATAACAAAGTTATTCGCCAGCAGGAACAAGCAACAAGAAAAGAACTGATAATCACTTTCTTCTGTCACTGTCAATAAAGAAAATGTTCTAAAAATTAAATGTTTATAACAATTAAGGATTCATAACCTATTATTTCGGGGAGATAATTTGCAACCTTCTTGTTCTTTATAACATTAATTAAAATGTAATTTCCATCTTCTTTATTACAGCAAGGAGCATTACCAGAACGGGTTCATTGCAACTAAAACACTCTTCTATTGATGGAAGCCAGTTGGACATCTCAAATAAAGCACAACATCTCCACGATTTAATTAATCAGCTACCTCATATTAATCCAAATAACAACTCATTTCCTACCGGAGGAGATCTACGAAAAATCTCGGGGAAAAATGTAACGTTTGTTTTGCCAAGAAGTCTCCTTAATCTGAACAAAACGAAACTGTATCTTTATCACCAAGGTGACGAAAAATCAAGAACTCTTGAGGAAGAACATCTCATTTTGGTGGAACCTCGACGGGTGAAGCTCTCACGAGAGAGAGCAATGAAGAGGACGGAGATGAGAGCATTGAAGACTCGCACATGGGAGCAAACCCAAGCGGCCCGTCGGCAGCTTGTGAACGATGTGTGCGAAAAGCGACCCGAACTCCGTAACGGAACCTTAGCCCACATCATCAGCGCAAACCGAACGAAACTGTCGCATTTCCTCGTGAGCGATCGCTTCAAGATCATCATCATGGCTGTCCCGATGGCAGCTTCCGGCTTCTGGAAGGAAGCTATCAATCAGTTGTCTTTCCCTGGGTCGCGAAGTGGTGCTTCGGCTGAAGGTGACGCTTTGAGACTTCTAAGCACCTACGACAAGACTGAAATCCGTCACCGTCTCCGAGAGTACAAGAAGCTTCTGTTTGTGCGGGATCCATTTGCGCGTTTCGTCTCTGCGTACCGCCGAAAGTTTCTGTCACCATCTGATTATTCTAAGCAATATGAAACCATCATTGCAGAGACTTACCGACAATGGAACACGGGAGTCAACTCCAACAAAACCTCCAATATCAGTTTCCAAGAATTCGCGTATTTTGTGGAAGATTCATGGGACGACATTTTCGAGGGTCTTTGGCAGCCGACGTCCAAGTTGGCAATGCCTTGTGAAATCAAATACGACTTCATCGGAAAACTGGAAGAAGGTCCGCTAGAGTTTAACAACATGCTTAAAAGCGCGAAAATACATTCCCTTGTCAAGTATAAACCGTCTGGTAAGACACACAGTCATAAAGGATCCATTTATGATCATTATTTCTTACAATTATGGACAAATCAGATCAAACGGCTCTATGAAAAATACGAAGATGATTTTTTAATGTTTGGATATTCAATACCTACTTATATGCATCCATGGGTATTTGGCGGGTTCAACGTTCCAGAACATTAATTTTGTTAACATTTTTGGAAATATATACATGTTTATTCTCTGAAATAGTAATCATAATCTACCGTCTTGTATTACGATATATTTAACATATCTTCGATATTCATGAAATATACACTGTTAGTCATAATGGTGGAATAATTATTTTCCGGGGGAAAATATAATGAATTATTGATAATTCATGGCATTTTCTTTGTTTTTTTTGTATTTGTGGGGCGGCGACGTACCCTAGCCCCCGCTGCGTACAGTCATGATTCATTGGATAAGCAATGGCCTCGTTACTGTGAGCCCCCATGATCAAAACCGAGTCGATTAATGCCCTTTTATGAGGCATTAATCCTCATTACTGTCAGTTATGACTTAAGGACGTAGGTCCCCTAGTTGATTTGCATAGTAGCACACACATGCTTTAGCAGTCACGCAAAACATACACTCACAAATTATCATTCAATAAAATCTGAGAATGTATACCTTATCTAGATCCATTAGGAATACATCATTGTCACAATCATTCCATACATTGGGGTAAAAAAAAAATTATTCCACCATCATGACCAACAGTGTATGACCTTCTAAAGTTGTAAAAACATAAGTGAATGTTAAATTTTACAATCAGTCGTTGAAATGCAATTCACGGGGATAGGCTAGGTAGTTAAATGGTGTTGTACAACTGCAATGTATGATGATATATTATGTTTAATATGTCTGATTTGTATAAACTTTTTTTTTCTTCAATCGATAATATTTCTCCTTGAATATCATATATTATCAAATAAATGTTGTCTTTCTCCAATCAATGAAAAAGTCTAGATTAATGTAATTTTTATGTTGGGGAATTCAAATCAGCCTTTCCATCATCTTCAGTAACAATATTTTTAAAGTACTAGTAACTGAATTTATGAAAATCTTGTCTTTTACTTTGCCATAAACATTTGTGTCGTGGTCGAGTGGTTTAAGGCGCTTGACTGGAGATGCGAAGGTCGAGGGTTCGAATCCCGACACGGCACTAATATCCTTTGGCAAGATATTCACCTGCACTTGCTACTCTCCACCCAGGTGTTAAATGGGTACCCGGTAGGATACGAAAGTTCATGGGGTTGGACGAGCAAGTGTGCGCTTGTAAAATGGCAACTGGCTGGAATGCTCCCCAGGGAGTGGAAAATGTGCATACATTGTGTGCGGGTAAGCCTGAATCCGATGACCGGGGTAATAGTCTGTAAAGCGCTTAGGCACATCGTTGGATCGTTGTATTGAGCGCTATATAAACACGGAATATTATTATTATTATTATCATCTTGAATGGTAATATATTGAACATATCTGAACAACTAACCATACATTTCATAACCAGTATTTATAGCCATTATACAATCAATCGCTGAGAAACACTTCACCATGAGTTAATTGCGATAGACCATCAACATTCGTAAGTTCAGATGCATGCAAAATTGGATACTTCATGTGGCACCTATCCTCTTCAATTCACAATCATATACTTACTATTTTGTTCGAGTAATTTGTGAAACTTCTCAATGCTAAATAAGATATACGGGACAATCAGACCATGAAATATTTTGTATTCCGATTTATGTTTCTCGCATTATCACTTCAATATCACTTCACTTATCATATTCAATATTTAGTGCAATCATTATTTTGAAGATAACAAAGTGTGTGTGTATTACAACATAGCCACAAAAATGTGTTTTGTGTAGTTGGTATTAAAACTTGACGATCTATATTATATAGAACCAGTGAATTTTCATGTATTTCCTTTATTTCTCAAAGAATATTTAGTATTGATTTATAGCCAGGACGATGCCATCATATAATCGGGGGGTGTCGCTATACCATTTTGACTAATACAAATAATCAATCTGGATTTATAAAGCGCTTAATACGGAATACCGTCTTTAAGCGCTTTACATATATTTTACCCCTGAATGGGGCGTCGGACCGGATTTGCTGGCAAAATTGCTGAGAAAGAGAGAAAGAGAGACAGAGAGAGAGGGGGGGAGGCGAAATAGAGAGGAATGGGAAAGAGAGAGAGAGAGAGAGAGAGAGAGAAAACATAAGGATTGCCAGATTTGAAACTTTTTGTGGGGGGGGGGGGGGGTGTTTCATGCAGAGAAATTGTCGTAGTAAAATATGTGTCGTACATAATTATTTTCAATTAACACAAATCAAAGTGCATTTCATTAGTGGGTAATTATATCATTTGTTTGACCAAATTGTATTATTATGTTGTCCCATTATTTTAGTTCTAGCGCAGTTGTTATGCATCTGATATAATTTAGCAGAATATTGCAGATTATGTCATATGCATCTCTTTTCATGTTATTAATTTTATTAAATTGCTTATATATCATTAAGCCGTTAAACCTCGATCGAAATAACGCAGTCACTGCTTTTATCTTTTGTTTGTTAGTGTACTATACATGTAAATGCAGGCCTACTTGCTGAAAGATGAGTTATGATCATAATTATCATCCACTTTTATTGCGTCACATAGAGAGAGAGAGAGAGAGAAAAAAAAGAGAGAATGAGAGAGAGAGAGAGAGAGAGAGAGAGAGAGAGAGAGAGAGAGGAGGGGGGGGGGGGGGAGGGAGTGGGAGTTAGCTAGACACATTAGACAAATTGCCAATACTTCCAGGGTAAAGGTTTTTTAGGGAAGAAGTATGGATATTGAAAGGAGTAGATAACACTACTATATAAAGCAATTTTTTCAAATTCGAGATGAAAATATTTCTTGACTTTCCTTCAGCCTCTTTTACTGTTTTTTCATTGTTTTGTCCCTTTACGCGTTTTCCTTCTCTCATCCATCTTGTTTTGCCATTCTCTAGCAATCACTGCCAACACATCCACCACCACCACAACCAGAAGCAGATCTACCATTTTACCACCCAATCAGCATCCTCATCCTCATCATTACCATTATCACCATCGTTACCACTCATCACCACCACTATCATCACTACCATCATCATCACCGTCATATTCTCTATCGTCATCTCTATCATCATCATCATCATCATCATCATCATTATCATCATCATCATCATCATTGTGATCATGATTATCATCACCGTTATCTTCGGATATGGAAGAGACCATAATAATGAGGATAACCGCGATAACAAGGAATATTCTATATAGTTAACGAATAACGATGAATCCTTGTACTGTATAGGTAAACACAATTATAATGGACATCTTTTAACACAACGCGAGGGTTTATTTTCCACACTTCTCACTCAGGAAATATGATTTCTTAAGATGCATAACGTCATTATAACAAATAACAATAATATATTCTTACATAAAACCAGTAAGTGACCTAGTGATTATGTTGTGCTTTTACAACATACATGTAACAACAAAAATATTATGAAAGCATAGTTATATTCTCCAAAGATATAACGGAGAAAGGCACATAACTACAATAACAGAGATGCATTTCAGATACTTCTTAAATATTGCGTAATCGACGATAGGGCCAGTGAAGTGTATTATCTGAAAACAAAATGGAATCCACAATATTCAATTCGTGTATCCCTTTTGCAGCCAACATCAAACTCTGCAGAACTTTGCAGGAATCATGAGTATGTCACGGGTATGTCACGTATGTCCTGACATCTAAACGTTAGCAACTTAGCAGTGACCTACTTATGCAAGGGAAACCGTTTACTATCTAGTCTTCACTGTCAGACACTGTTGAGTGACTGACTGACTTTTTAAATTAGCTGTAAAGGGCACACATCAATGACCCGCTTCTTATAATGACCAAAACTAAACTAATCGAGTCTTTACTCAGCATGAAACGTACAGCTATGCGGTACAAGGATATGAAAATCAGACTACCCTCTATAATAGGCCTATTTCGTGAAAACTCCTAATAGTCGATATAATTCCTCATAGAGGAAATTACCAATTCTAATTTTTAAAGAGGAATTTTTAGTTGATATTATCTCTTGCTTACCATAGGATTTACATCATTTTATATTTTCAGCCTTCAGACTACCTTTAAAAGACTGACTCGACACATCTCCTGAAGTTAAATAACTTTGAGGCATACAACAATATAAACAATAATTAATTATAATGAGACTGAGGGTAAGTCAAGCAGGAAACCGGCGAGGATGAGAATTTGAAAATTAATGGTAAAGTTGAATTGAATAGAGAGAATGCAGTACATTTTGACTGTCCCTCTTTCCCATTATACAGGGTAGTACATTGACGCGAAACCGATACATACAAAATATTACATAAACAAATAAAATACCGGGCCAATAGCGTTTCGAAGGTTTGGGTATGGATAGGGTACTGGCATCATTGGAAGGGGATGGTCCGGTCCCTGGTTGATGAAAAAAAAAGCAACAAGCAAGGCCAAAGATAAGGGGAAGATGGGGAAGAAGGTCCTACATTATCTTGTTCCAAGTTACCCTCTATATTATTTCCCTCTTGTTTTATCTTCTTTTGGCGTCATTCTTTTTTTGTTTTTTGTTTTTTGTTGGGGGGGGGGGCGACATGCCCCTTTTCCCCGTATCTACTCCATTAATAATGCCGTATCGTGCTATCCTTTATCACCCTAAACCAGCGACGTATTCTTTTCTAGATCATGATGAAATAATTTTTTTTGGTTTTTTTTTTAAATCCAGGGATGACATGACCGGACATACATCTCTCCAGTCACATGCAACTGAAGAAATATGAATCAAGAGTAGTTTCATATTTATTCATAACATAAAAGATCAATTTCGTTTCAATTCGGAAATCAATACATATTACGCTGAACGATTTAAATATAACATAACATAAGCTCGAGTACAATAAGTCGATAACGTAGGCGCCTGTCTACGCATTTTCATCAAAATAATTATGTTATTTAGTCTGTACGCTCCTTTCGCTATACAATTATTCTTGAACAAACGACGTTTACTATAGCCTGAACAAGCTAAGAGAGACTATACAGAATAATATAAGCTCGGAAGAATTGAGGACTCCATCATCATCATCATCATCATCATCATCATCATCATCATCATCATCATCATCATCATCATCATCAAGCATACAAAAACAAAATATGTAGCGAAGTATACCAGGTATGTCCAACATATCGTAATCATACACGGTAGGGAATATGCAAGTCGACCCGCAGCTATAAATTAACAATATCTATCATTTTCTTGACTCTCAATTATCCTTAAAATCGCATAGTCTTGGTCTACAGACTATGACTATATACGAAGGGTTCAGTAATTACATCTGCATGTCTTTTCTTATTTTTTTAAATTAAAAAAGTATTTGTTGACTACATGCCAAGCTGCAAATTGAAATAAAATTATTTCATAAAGTCTTGGTATCTTAACATCCAAAAAGTGGTCTTGTTAATTATTATGGTCGCTGGAAACAGTGAGATGCGACTTTAGGAAAGCTCCTTACAAAACTGAAATATTTAAAACAGGCTATATTTTTCGCGTAAATTGGCACCGGAACGAGTCGAAGAAAGGTCTAGTTGACCATGATCCCTGTGAACGTCACCATGGGTACACCGGGATGACTCCTGATCCCATACTCACTCCCTGAAGCCAGCTGCAGCCAGACCTTATCTTCTTCTACAAGATCCAAGATGGCGGACTGGGAGCACACACTGTTTGATACTCGCTTCTTCCTGGCAGCGGAGAGCATCACCTGTCCGACACCGTTCTTCATCAGCGAGACCGACGCCCCCTTGTCCTCCTGCGGGTGGATTCTGAATGGACGGGGAAAATAAAATAAAGTACGCTGATGAATATTCAATTCAGTTCAATTCTTTTTATTCATCCTAATTCACAAGAATACATGGAAATTTGTTTTGGTCACACATTGTAAAAATACATAATATATGAGAAACTATATCGTTGTGTGTATAATCAAAGAAGAACCATCAAAATTAAAAGTGTAATGATAACACAAGGTGTTTCGGTTAGGCCTAACAAACAACGATGTGGTATTGTAAAATTAACGTGTTTTTACACGTTTTTTTTCCAAGGGAGGGGGCCCGGCTAGATCCGCCACTGCCTGTCACCGACGCAGTGCTATACGTCACGCAAATGACGCATGGTGCTTGCTTTTTTTAATTCTTGAGCATATAAAACGCCGAGTAGGCCTACAGCTTTTACATAGTGCCCTCCAGTAGTATACCCGAGGATTTGTTTTACTTTTTTTGACCTACCTCATGCACCTGAGGAGTTGTAATATCATAGGAAGTGTGGTCTAAATGCCGAACTCAAGGGCCGTTCACTCGAATGGAGAGGGGAGGGGGGGGGGGGGTATTCAGATTTGGGGCCGCTCAAGCCTCGAAACCCCTACCCATTTGTAAGGGTCATTTTGGCAGAAAAAGATATCCTTTTGGGAAGGGATTGCTCTCGAAATAAAGGCCCATTTTTCACAAATTTCGAAAAAACGGTCACATGTTTAGTGATATTTTAGTGAAAAATGGGACCCATGTTTAGGGATTTTTTGTGTAAAAAAACGACCCATTAGAGCGGCACATCCCCATATGTCTTAATATGTGAGTACCACCCCCCCCCCTCCACACCTGGGTGGCATTCACGTTCCTTGATATTAAAGGCATTGATCTACATTTGCAACTCTCCACCGTCCCAGGCGAAGTTGATCAATTTCGTGCGTACTATAGTCTTAGTATAAAAATTATTTAATAGTACTGTTATTATGCGCTAATTTTCCAGAGGCGGACATTGATTTATAGATTACCGCTCATATTGGCGGTCTCCTGCGTTTCTTGTACCTTATTTTTTTTCATTGAAAAATAATTGTGTTTTTATGCATTTTATTTAATGTACTGAAAACTTTACAATAATGAAAACATTATTGTTAATTAATATATATGATTATGTAATATTTTGAAAATGCAGAAATAAAAGACAAACAAAGATGCTGGGGGCTTATAAATACGTGGACGAAGCACGATTCCTGGTGTGGTACAGTATCATAATTTACTCTGTCAAAGGACTCAAAGACAGATAGATGATTGGAACCGAAAGGCACTAGTGTCCATTGACCACAGGCCTGATCGACAAGGCATTAACCTACATTTGCCACTCTTTGTCCAGGTGTAGTAAGTACCCGGAACGATAAATACATACGTGAATGTAAAGAAGTACGATCCTGGTATGGTACAACGGAACTCGTTTGCCACGGTGTCATAGGTAGATTCTGAACTCTCGGAGAGGGCTCTTTCGAAAGGAATTCGCTGTGCTTCATCACCGCCCTCTAACAGAGCCGAGAAGACAACCGAAAAGTGAACTGGGGAGTATAAGAAAGAAGGAGAAATACATAAAAAGACGGTTGACGGCAATAGTGTATTTGCTCTTGAATGAGGATAATAAACTGTTGATATAATATGCGAGGAATTTGGGATGATATAGCATTCTATGTTAAGATTTTCAGATTCAAAATTAGACATTTATTTCCTCCTTAATACAAATACAATTTACATACATAGGCCTACACCGAAACGCTCGCAAAAATGTTCTTTTCATTGACATTCCCAAGTTTTACCAACGAGACCAACAATAAACACCTCTCTCCCAACCCCCTGAATTACCCTAAATGGTCAATATTCCCCCCCCCCCCCAGCCCTTAGCTTCAGGCAGGTTGAAGAAACTCTATTTGACAGCTTTGACATAATCTGGCCTCCAAGAAGAAAGAGCGTCTCTTTCCCCAGGTTTCCCCACGATGACCTGCCATATTGTAATTTGACCTCGGCATGCTGCTTCATGCACTTTTGAAGCTCCATACTTAAACATCTTGCTCAAACGTCAGTTTCAGTTTCTATTTCAGAGTCGGACCCATTGCATGGCCGAATAGAATGATAGGCTAAAACTTTTTGCGAAAATACTGTAAAATAAATGGATCGTATCAGTTCAATTTGCTTCCCCGCAGTTTTAATAAACGTAGAAAAGACGGAAGTGCAGTACGATGAAACGTACTTATGCTTGTTTGTTATATAGGCTTCGACATTAAAATTCTGAACATTAGAAGATAGATTAGAAACAAGAATTATATAATGTGTTGGCAAGTAAATAGCTCATTGATCGAATATCTCCCGGGATATACATACATAGAAAACAAAATTTCGGTGCTACGAATATGCATCTGTGTTTTTTCCTTTCATTCTAATGAGGGTATATTCGCTGTACTCTGAGTGGTATACAGTCTAGCACAATTAAATGGATTCCCATGTGTCCTTCGCGATGTTTGTATCTCCCTGCTGTGAAACTAAACATTTTACAAACTGCGTGAAAAAAGGGGGCGGCGGTTGAGGAGGATCAGCATGTACAGGCGTCCATTTATATTTCAGCGCTTTATACGACAAAACCCGGCTCTGAAATAATTATGATGTGCATGTATTTTGTCACAAGCATCAGTGCAGGAATTCAGGAATCGCTAATGCTAGTCATCGAAAGAAAGTGTAACATCATAGAGGTAGCAATCATTCGTATATGAAAACACCCGACCTTACTGCTCTACCATGATTACTAATGATTAAAATAAAATGGCATGAAGTAAGGCTATAACGCGGCTCTTTCGCATTCAGATTATCGATTATCAATGATACGGGATGCATCGTCGCCCTCGTCCTTTCATACTACACACAAATACACTGGCTAGCTAGATAATGATGCGCTCATTTAGAATACTACGTATACACAACACATCATTGCATGGGTTATATGGGTCATACCATGTAAGTAGGGTCCATGGTCATACTACCAGGTCCATGGTCATACCAATACACACACAACGTAAAATTAGATGCGGGATGGACATCGCAAATTATTATGTTGTCTCTCGTTCGCGATTTATGATAGCGGCTAGCGGCTTCAGCGAAGTTAACGCGAGATTGCGCTGTATGTCGAGCACAATCAACAGAATATCGAATTTAATCATTTAAAAGAGCGGTCTTACCCTTTCCGCGAGCTGCCATGCTTTTTGTATGAGTACTGATTGAATAGAGTCTGGAACGTGAAAATGTCGAGATGATTTAAAGTAAAAGCCGCGGGACAGGGCACCAATTGATAATATAGCAAAAATACGCGCCTCGGGACGGTTTCGGAGTCGCACGCCCAATCAGCTGATAAAATAACACACCCTCAACGTTGACATTACAGTTAGTACTGAAACAGAGAGAGAGAGAGAGAGAGAGAGAGAGATGGAGAAAGAGAGAGAGAGATGGAGAGAGAGAGAGAGAGAGAGAGAGAGAGAGAGAGAGAGAGAGAAAGGGGAGGAATGAGAGGAAGAAAGATCAATACCATTGGAGATAGAGAGAGAGAGAGACATAACATTATCGTAAAAAATATCTCGCTCAAGACTACCACAGTACTTGGTTTCCTCTAACCAACTTTTATTCATGCCAAGGTTGGAAAAGGTCATTTGTTAACATACACAATCTTGACCTATCTAACCTAAATTCGACAGTTATTTGGGAATACAATCTCTTATTTCAAAGCTTAAGTGATAAAGAATGTACCGGATAAAACAGCTGAACTCGAAGAAAGGTAAAGAAAAGAAAAGCTAACCAAAAGATAAAGAAAGTAAAACAAATTACTATAATTTATGAATTCAGGTGTGAGTTAATTTGATCCGGGAGCGGCAACATGTTTGTTTTATTTTGGCTTTGAAGCTGCAATCGCAGAAGAGAGTGTTAATGTCACTGAAATATAAATACATGTATCAGTAAAGTGATTTCAGATTTCGGTTGGCATAACATGATGTTCGGTAGCCGCCTCATGCATGATTATTATGATGGTGCCACAAAACAAAAAAATTCTTGAAGAAGAAAAAATACGTTCAGGACGAATTCGAAAACATTTTAATCTTTTATAATAATGAAAGCAGGTAAAAGCTTTGATTGGTACGCGAAGATAATGTTTTAATTTTATATTTGCTATTGTGAACGCTGTCACGCCATTGGCGTATGGAGGGGGGGGGGGTTGGGTGTTCAAGTCCCCACCCCTCGGCAAAAAGGGAGTGTTTTAGGTGTTGAAACATCCCCCTCCCCTTGGCAAAAGGAGGGTGTTTTAGAATTTTAAAGACACCCTTTATCTGTGTTTTATGTATGACCCCCCCCCCCTGGTCACCTAAAAATCAAAATAGTGCTCCTTACCCCCCTCCCCTGGATCCACCACTGGCCCCCGTCCCCTCCCATAACACCAGTGACCTGTTATGCCTCTGTGAATGTAGACGTCGATCGGGACTGCGATATATTTAGATATCCTTTATAGGCATACGTCCCCACCTATCATTTCTGCATGATAACATGGATAAATGCTTCATTAAAACGAAACCACGTATGGCTATTTTATAGAAAAATGAAATGAAATGAAACCATTAATAAAAATGAAAACGTAAAAGCCGGATCATGAATCAACTTCTTTTGCATGTATTTCGCGCATCGCTACAATATAGCTGTCTGCTATGAAATCATTTTGTCAAGTAAATATTTTTCTTGTCGTGTATTTAAATACACAGTTATTTTGTTACCAGAGCTAGCTAGCGGAGACCTCTTTGATACAAACGCACCTTCTATCGGTGCAGTGAAAATATCTGAAATATTGTACAGTTTGCAGGTCACTGGTGTAAATAAATAAGAGAAAACAAGTTAAATGTTCAACGATAAGTCTTTAATTTGTAAGGAAGAAGAAGTGGCGTTGATATCAATATTGATTAAAAGAACTTAAACTTGAATTGACTTTTATTTCCAGCATCATAGAAAGTAAAAGATGGAATATCATAACAGATAACAATATCAAAATTACATATAAAGTTACATAAAAATATTCAAAAAGTAAAGAATATATGAAAGTAAAAACTATAGTACAAATAGAAAATGATAATAATAATAATAATAATAAACAATATTTATAAGGCGCTTAATACTGGTGTCTCTAAGCGCACCATATTCTGACTTAACAATTATTTACCAAAACTTATAATAAACACACAACTTATACATCTGTTCTTTATTCAATATATCATGCATATATAATAATAAAAAATAAGATAAGAGTGAGATCAAACAAACATACATACAAGAGGTCAAACATAGGATCAAACATAGGATCGAACAAACAAAAAATAAGACGGTGTGCACCTCCTTTGACCGACTCACAACTGCAGAATATTATTTTTGAATTAAAAAGGTGCGTTTTCAGCAAGGACTTGAATTGGTCGAGAGAATGAATATTATGAAAGTGCGCTGGTAATTTGTTCCAAAGGATAGGGGCATTTACTGAGAAAGCTCGGTCGCCATATTTTGTAGCGGTACGAGGTCCGAGGGTTAACTGCAAGGTTGATGATGATCGAAGAGGTCTTAAAGAACTAGAAGAACGTAAGGAAATCAAATCTGAAAGATATTTAGGGGCTTGGCCATGGAGAATTTTGTATGTAAGAAGAAGAACTTTGAATGTGATACGATGGTGTATGGGAAGCCAATGAAGAGAACGCAATATTGCATTCGTAAAAGTCAATTAGGCTTGAAATCATTTTGCCAATTAAATATTTTTAGGGAAGAGGGTATCAGACCGAATTCGCTCACGCTTGCCAATAAAGTTTCCCAACACACACGAAACAGAATAGTTTTGTTTGCTTTTTGACCTTTCAGGGAACTTTACTTCACATATCTACGTCCAAGCGCGTATCCAGGATTTTTTTAAGGGGAGATGTTAATTGCCCAATTCGTGAGAAAAAATTTGTAGCGAATAAGCCAGCCGGTGAATAAGCGGGGGCCAAAAAAAAAATGTCCTCACCAACCACCCCCCCCCCCCCACTGAGCGAATTTTCGGCCGGCGCGATTTTCAAATTTTCGGGAGAAAAAAAATAAAAATAGTGCTTACGACCCCCCCCCCCCCCCTGAGCGACTTTTCGACCGGCGCGATTTTCAAATTTTCGGGAGCAAAAAAAAAAGGAAGTTGGGGCCCCTTCCCTAAGAAATCCTGGATCCGCGCCTGACGGGGGTAGCGCTCATCTCACTCGGTAATGAAATACGCGAGACTATATAGCCATCGGATGGGGGGGGGGGGGGGGGGGGGGTGGTATACTAGGGGGTCGCGTATTAGCTAATTTCCCCGATGCCAGTTTCAATTCCCTTTCTACCCTTTATTTCTTTATTTAAAAAAGAAGGAAGATCTATAGAGCATTCTATAGCATCAGGGTGTTACATGGCTAGATAAATAACTTACATTAAAGATTAAGTTGAGTTCTAGTCATTCGATTGCATTGTAAAAGAAAAGGTGTGGAATGGATCAGAAAAAAATTGATCATGTAGCATGTAAGTATTGGTGTGTACTGCACAGGGCCGTAGCTAGAGTTTGATGTTTTTTTTTTTTTTTTTTTTTTTTTGGGGGGGGGGGGGGGGGCACATTCATGTAATTGATCGACGTCCTTTGGAGGGGGTCTAAAAAAGTTCAATCGATCTTGGAATTTTTTGGGGGCACGTGCCCCCCCCCCCCCCCCCCCCCCCCCCCCGTGGCTACGTGCCTGGTACTGCAAGGTTCTGGAGTCATCGACATCGTAATAAATTTGGCCCAGTCTTTGTAAAGTGACAAGCACTGTACACAGAAAGGCGTATATGGGACTACACAAATGGAGTCGGGCCTACTTACCTTGATTTCCTTATCTTTCTATGCTCATGACTCAGCCAGTACACATTTTCTACCAAAGTCGTTTGGCAAAGGACATTTAAATGTAATCTTGAACATTCAGTGTAAGTTTCGTTTGATTCTATGAGAATTAATTTTCTTTTTGTTCTTTCAGAACTCAAATGTATCTTTAAGTTAAAAATACCTACCCTTCCTTGCGTCCTCAGGCTCCGGCTCAGGCTCCTCCCTCATGGCTGTTTCCGGGACGACTGCATACGGACCTTGCCCCATACTCGATAACAGACCGGCCCACTTGAAGAAATCACGAAATATTGTAAATTTTGTATAGAAATAAACAATTCTGTCAAGTTCAGATTGTAGTACAATCCTGCATGTAGCATCAACAGTACAATGGTTGCTTTGTCTAGAAAAAGCGCTAACGTCAAGTCCAATTTGGATTATGAAAAAAAAGACGAGATAGAGAAACAAAATTAAGACAGTCTGAGCCCGATTATTGTAGTTTCCGGTCTTTTAATTTTTTTTCGCTGCCAGTGTAAAGGTATGAAATATGTCAGTAAACGAAGGATATATCAATCTGTAACTCAGCTCCCGGCGTTGAAGTGTTTATTACATGTAGAAGCAACTCGGCGGGAAGCGACTGCAAAAGAGATTGAAGTCATCAATCCCGGCGGCTGTTTTTAAGCAAAAAATTACTCGATCTCGTGATGTCCAAACTGGTTATAAAGCTCAGGTAATTATGTCGAGACGTTCGATTTGTACAGTGGGCAAGAGAATTGCAGAGAGTGGTACGTAATAGCTAAAAGCTCCTTGGTCATAAAATCACATTTTGGAGCGATGCCAGTGAGCATTTCCGAAATTCAGGGTAGGTACGTGCGATCATGCAATTATGTAGCTTTAAAAAATAAAATCCCTTTCTATTATTATGGAAAGCATGTGATAATGTATTAGGTTCCACAAATAATGCACACAGACTAATGATGTCTACCAGTATATTATGATGTAATATTATGCACCTAGTAATATGAACAGCGGATTGCAAATCTTCATGTGACTTAAAGCAAACATATCGTCACCTTCTTAAATCATATGGCCTAAGTCATATTTTCAAGATTTGAGAAAAACAGAGAAAACTGAACCAAACATAGAATAAATGATTTTTTTGCTCATTTTACACAGAAAGGTATTTGATTATTGAAATACAAATAACACTGTCTATCAAATCTGCTTCGGAAGAGGATTAGATTACTCATAAGTTTGGGTTTACTCAATAATATATAGTTTCTTCTTCACACGCTTGACTTAGGCCATTATACTAACTAGGTACAAGGTATAACTTATAAGCAACATGAATATGTTCAATTCAGCAGACATGTCATTTAACAAAGGTGGATAGCCTCATGAAGAGATGACTTGGCAAAAATATAATTTTTTTCAAAATGAGACTTAGGCCATTATTCTAAGGTGACGATATTGCAATCATCGGGGACTTCCCCTTGCCTTCGTCATCAGGACGAGGTCTCGTGAATCTGTGGTAATAATTAGTCATGACTCGGTGTGCTGAAAAAGATCTGGGAGTCCTGAAAAAGATTGTCGGTAATCTTTCTTTTTGGAGAGTGTGTGTAGTCCTGAAAATGATTGTTGGTAATCTTTCTTGAGCTTATAGTTATACAAAGAACCAGGGGCGGCGATTTCTTTTCATGACCGGGGGGGGGGGGGGGGCGAAATGCGAGGGACGAGGGAACAGTGGCGTAATGAGCAAAAAAACGTTTGGGAGGGGGGGGGGGAGAAAAAAAATCCGCATCACCACCACTCTTACATGTTACGCAGGCCCTGGGAACATTTTTCATAGTGGTGGGGGGGGGGGGGGGTTAAAGTATTAACGATCAGGTAGAGCAAAGCAAAGGAAAGTGGAGCGTAAATTGGCATGGGGTTCTAGGGCAAAGCCCCGGCGGTGTCAAGGGTCGGAGCCTCATAGAGCTCTGGGGTTTTAGGCATTTATTAAGGTAAGATGAGCATCTTGGGGGCGAAGCCCCGGAAGCTCAGAATTTGTGATTTAAATAACATTTTAGGGCATTTGTTTGACGTGCGGTATGAACAACAACAACAAAAAATTATTTAAAAAAAAAAGTATTTTAAGAAGAAAAAACGTACTACCGTAATTTGGAGGAAAAAATGGAGTAATTCCGGCAATGGTTGGCAGCTCTGTATCATCATCATGCCAATTATATTTCACCCTGTACGTCCATAAAACCTGCATTAAAAGCAACAGGATTTAAAACAAGCAACATCAAAACTTCTGACTTGGGTAAAAAATATCCTCATGATTATTCTTTTTCAAACAGAAAGTTTTTTTAAACCAATAATGCTTTCAGCACAAAGTTGAACAACAGTAACAAGTTTTACACTCCATGGAGTATAAGAAATATCTGATTCTCACCTTTAACTTGTATTATACTTCACATACAATGTTTAACTGTAATCATTAGGTAAAAATTTCGATGAACATAGCTGTTGTGGCAACATACAGTGTTTTTCGAATCAATGAAATATGCAAATTGATAATAAACTGCATTATCTTCATATCGTGTGAGCACAAATAGTAAAATAATCTATATGTAATAATTAATGTAAAAATGTGTTCAATTATTTGTGAAAGAAATATGGGAGAAAACACTTGACTTTATGCATTTACTCTCTAAAAAAAGGTAAAGACCAGTTTTGGAAATGCCCCCCCCCCCCTCAAAAAATGAAATGGAAGCTCTTATTACCAATCATGAGAAAGAATATGTTTTGACTAATACGTGATGATACAAATTTTGCTGAGAAATCGCCTACTAATTGATATATTTAGTAGATTATTATATCTATTTGGACTGGATAGATATCGCGCACGTGTCACGTAGTCCCATAGTCCTATCTTTCTATGTACAGTGCTTGTAACTTTACCAAGACTGGGCCTAATTTCTTATCATTTTGATGATTCCAGAACCTTGCAGTACACACCAGTACATACCAATACTTATATACTAGATGATCAACCTTTTCTGATCGATTCCACAACGTTTCTTTCACAATGCAATCGCATGACCAGAACTGGTCTTCATCTTTAATGCTGTTAAGGCTAAGTAAAATCATGTTTCACATTCACAGCATAAAGGAGGCCTTTAATTCTTCAAAATTGCATATGATTTGAATTTATCACCTTGTAAATGATACCTGTCACTGTCATATAGAGCTTCACATACATATTCTTTTTTAACAAACATTATACCCTTCATGTTCTAACCAGATGATATAATAATGTAAATATAAAATGATTCATGAATGATATAAATGAATTTTGTTTGATGTAATATTTCCCTACCCATATCACTCAAGTGTCAACAAATTGAACTGCCATTCAAAGAATTCAAAGAGTTCTTTTCAAAGTGCTATAATTGATATACTGGAAGTGGGAATAAAGATCTCTATTTGATGTAAATTGGCAAAAATACATGCCTGTATTCTACTAAAATTTAAATCCCACAGGATGTTATGTCATGTTATGTCCAGTTAAACAAAAGAAGTTCGATAAATGTCTAAATATTTTTAAAATACAAGCACCAGGTTTGACTGAATGATTAGAATATGAAACAATGTTTGTTAATAAGCGAGTTCGTAATTAGTATTTGCACATGGGCAGATAAAGGTCATTCGTACCCAAATTGTAAAACCATTGAGACGAATACTCAGATCGTGCTCATGAAAGTTATGTAATCAGTACTCATTTATGCACCAACAGTACATTTATCTGATACACAGGTGGAAGTATTCTTCTCAAGAGGCAAACAAAAGGTATTCATGAAGCACCTCCATCACCTTGGCAGTGATTATTCTAAAATGCACAGGTGGGAAGTATCCATCGTGTCTAAGATCTGTGGATATTTTGGGGTCAAGAGGTCCACAGCTATTTACGAACTCGCTTATTCTTCAAAACACCAGAAAATATCAGAACAAACGCAGCTCTATGATGAAAGTTGGCCTCAAGGAAAGTTATTTTGAATTTGAGAACATTGTCAGCAACTTGGTCTGTAGGTACCAAATCATTTACTTCCAACTTCTAAGGTCTTAGTGCAGATGAAAAGTAGCATAACTCATGCTATAACTCCAGGATATTTGCATACAATTTGAGAACAAAGCAACGATGCTTACAACATATTACCCTTGCATTACATAAAACAATGTTTTGTGTGCATACGAAGGAAAGCTTTTCTTGGTGTCAAGTCTGTGTCAAAAAACAAAATTGTATACCATTTTCTCGAGAAAAAAAGAAGAAGAATGTTCTGCATGACGACTGTCATAAGTCAGCACCTGTGTAGCATAGCTACAGTTTCCTTGATAAGAAATTCAATTGTGCACCCTCATTACATTGTCAATATTTTGCAAGCATATACAGACAAAACAATAAAGTCAACTTGTTTGGGACAACAAAAGTGGAAACTCTGTGTTAGGGTATAATAAGGTTATGCTCTTAAGACTCCAAACAAGTAAAATAATCGGTTTCAAAGACACCATAGTCCACCATTTTGGGTGCAGTAATCATTTGTATCTTGGAAGCCATCAAAGTTAATCCTCAAAAAAAATCCAGAAATAGTTCTCTTTTCTTGTTTCCATAATATGCGTTACATTTCATTAATTGTATCTCTAAACCTTGCAAATCTGCTAGAATTCATTTGGCATCCAATAAAACAAGTTCTGGTACCACATGAGCAAGGCATGTGTCCCTTAATCAAAATATGATGTAGAAAACTGCCCATCAGAATGGCTACAAAAATTCAGTTGTATGGAATCAATCGTCATCGTCATCTAGAACTTCTCCATCCTCTGGATCCGAGTCTTCATTCTTCTTGGGAAGGTCCCCAAGCTTTGGAAACATCATGCTATCACTGTCCTCTTTCATATCCGTACACTCCTGTTGAGGCAAGGGTAATTCAGATTTTAAAGTACCGGTAGGCATGTTGGGTGCTTCCCTGCTACTGCTAGCACTGGGCATAGGTCCCATTTCATTCATGTAGGGTTCATCATCTAACCTTCCATGTTCATCCTTCATGTCCATTTCACCGCTGGGCTCTCCATCTCCATCTCCCTCAAACCTCTCTCCTCCTCCTCCATCCCCCAAGTCTTCCATCTCTGCCTCATCCTCCTTGTTCCCATGGTGATCATCCTCCCCCTCCTTGCTGAGGGCGGTAGACTTTCTGGTGTGCCTTCTCTTCTTCTTCCTCTCTGCTTCCTCAACCTTTTTCTCTTCTGAGAAGATGTCTTTGACAGTTTCGCTGGAGACGTCAGCATCTAATTTCATCATCTGGATGAAGACTCCACCTGGTGATCGCCTCCTCGATCGGTTCTGAGTGAGAGAATGAAAGGTCATATCCAAAGACGTCATTACCAGAACTCATGAGTTTGGGCTTTGATATCAAAAGGGGTAATGGGTACAGTTTGTGTGGTACTTAAAATTATCAGAGATTTCAATGAATGTGTATATGATAAAAGAGCACAGTAACTTGATTGGGCAGTTCATCCATGACCTGGCTGTATCGACTGCAGACCCATACATGAGAAAACAAGTATTCCAAATATCATACCAGCTTCTTTAGCTCTGGGACTTTCTTTGACTTCTATTTCTATAACCAAATTAGGGTAATCTTGAGTTCTGGAAAAAGCATTCAAGAGCAGACTAACGCTTTTTAAAATTATTTGTTTATGTAGTGAGTCCAGTGTTTGGACCTCAAAGATACCTGTTTCATAACTTGTTAAACATCTCAAAGGACATGAAACACAGGATTAGATGCCTATATATCAGCCAATTGGTGCTAACTACTACATTACTCATATTTTCCATCAAAACTCTTCTAAAGATATCATACAGTTTTCGTTTTCAACAACCATAAACGGCATGGAATTCTGTTAGAAATTCACCTTGATCATTGCCAAAACTTGACACTTTGTCAATGAAACTAAAAATTTACCATTGTGGAATTTGTGGTGTTTGAAGCAACATAAAAAACAAATTTTGTGCATGCATCATCCTTACCATTATCATCATTCCACCATCATTTTCAATCTCCTCTGTTTTACTCCATAACTCCAGCGTCTTCTTGACCCCTAGGATCTTGACCACTCTCAGAATCAGATCTCTCTTGGGTTCTTGTAGGCTGTACGCAACCTGACCTGCGATGACCTTCATCTCAGCATTGGGGTCAATCTCTACCTTCTTCATCATAATGACCTGTTCAGTGTTGTCGGACTGTGTTCCAAGCCTGTTCTTTATGTTTGAGCGCCGGAACCGGTCAGCGACCATGGAGCCGCGCTTTTTAAGTTTTTCCCGCAGGTCATCATGAGGTTGCTTTAGCTCCTCTTCCTCCTCGCTGTGTCTTGGCGAATCATCTGCAAGCCATGCATCATCCTCATTCTCCCCAACTGCCTTCATGAGCCTTCGTCCCTTGGCGACATCGTCTTCTGGTGGGATGTTTGTAGCCACCCCTAGAGGGAGCTGTTCAGTATCTTTATAACTGTAGCTCTCCACATCTCTCTCCATTACCTGATCAACCCCAAAATGTGTGATCTCTCTCTCGACTGCTTCCTGGTTCTGATCCACGGCTACAGAACCCCAGACGTTATTCTTCCTCCTTTTCCCTGCCTCGCCTGCTCCTCCATCTCTGTCTCTGCTCCTTGGCGGCCTGTAATGATCTGGTCTCTCAAACCTACTCCCTCGCCCCTGTTGATCCCTCCGAGAGGTAGGCTCAGAGAAGGGCATCCTATGAGAGACCTTTTTAGCAGATGTGGTCTTCTGTCGCTTCCAGGACTGTTCATCATCACTGTCACTCTGGTCACTCGAGTCATCTTCATCACTGGATTCAAACTTTCTAATGCTTCCTCTGTGTCCATCATCTTTCTTTGGTGTTGCTTGACGGTGTGTGAAGGATGCCATTGGACTGTGTTGAAATCCAATCGCAAAAGATGAATCTACAAAGATAAAAAATAAAAATACAGTTTACTAAATACTAGGACCTTTATCTTCATCTGAATAATGATAACAATAAAATAGAATAATTATGCCATCAATACATTGTTATAAAAGAAGGGGGAAAACAGCAAAACTCCCCAAAACCAAAGCAAAGTCAAGTACAAATTTGAAAAATAAAGAATAGACTATTACTAGAGTCTACATGACAAATGTATAAATCAAATATCTTTCAAAAATTTGTTGTAATGAAGTGATATGGTATTAATTTAGATGAGGGATAGACTCTGTACAATTTCATTTGGGTATGTTAACGGTAGACTCTAAACTCTAAAGAACTAATAATAATCTAATAGTTGTTTGAAATGACAAGCAATTCATTCATTATCCCACATTAGACTAGTATTACCCATATCAGACATCTGAGCAGTGGTTTTACAAAATCATATTACACTTCTTGTAATCCTAAAAGAGCTAATCAGTAAATATAAGACCATATTACCCTCTCATAAAAAAGCCTATGGGCTTTACCTGTTAAAAAAGCAGGAAATAAAGTCTCACTCACATTCACAGCGCCATATTTTATCATTTTCATTGCGCATCTATTGTGACATAATATCACACCAGAGGCACACTATTTGTGGTGTATCAACAATTTCGTCAAGCACTCGAAGCACAGTGCCGGTTTGACAAAGTTTCTTCAGTTCTTTTTTGAGTTTGAGATTGTCATCGATTGCATGTTGCTCTAGCCTTTTAAGTTCTAGGCCAGGTCTAGGGTAGATGTCTGATTTGAACAACAATAACAATATTGACTGGCTTAACTTTCGGGAGATACCACATATATTGCCCTCACAAGACCCATATTGCCCTCTTCTTTGACTCGGGGCAATACGAGTCTAGTTTGGGAAATATATGTTGTAGGGTCTACTAGATCTAGGCCATCTCCCTCAGTTCAAGGCCACAGGAGAGGAGACAGAAGACATATTTGATTGATACTTACAAATATCTTAATGATATATATAGGAATAGTTCAGAAAAGTTCTTCTCTGCTCCAAACAAAGATCTAAGACTTTAAGAGGTCATAGGATCTACTAACTTAAGAAACTTTACCAAAGACGAACTCGCACAAAACTAGCTGGCCACTTTTGTTGGTCCAACCCTGGAACAGCTTACCTATTAAACGACATAGTGTCTGCACCTACTGTGGCTACTTTTAAGAGAAAACTGAGAGCCCTTTCCATAGGACAAGAGGGCTAATCAACCAAGACAAGTAAGTAAGGCCAGTCAATATTATATAAATCACCCACACAAAAACGAGCATATGGGCACGTTAATACAAACTGCCTCAAGAATTTTTCATTTCAATCACCATTGTCGGGCTTAAGTAGACTTTAAAAATGTATCAGTCAATTCAAATACACCTAGTATTGAAATTGATAAAAGCTACAGAGATAAAACAATGTTTACCTTCCTAAAAATGCAGGAAATACGACTCAAATAGCCAACGAAATTAAATCTCCGTACGCGTTCGCGCCTTATAGCCGCTAGATGGCGCTTCGAGGGCAGACCTCGATTTGGTTCAATCAGGGAGTTCAATCTTGTAATTTTTTTTATGTTAGTCTCATTGTGCATTTTTAACAACTGTTTAATTTAGATATACGGCATGAAACGAAATTATTTAGTAACGTTTTGTATTTAATCGAAAGAAAAAAAAACAGATATACAATTCAAATTAATTTAATTTAGTATGACATATAATTCGACACCTAAAACATTGTCGCGATTTAATGTCTCGTTACTGTCTGGTACCAGCTTGACCAGTGTTATGCCTGGCTTAACGAAATAATGACGAATGGCTCTCTTTTTTATAAATTAATGATTCATCAACAAATACTAACAATCGTAATGGATAAACAATGATTCATCATACACATTTCACTTTCATTTTCTCATCGGTAACGAATAACACGGTACCGGGACGTACCGGGGCTAAGAGAAAGCATTTTTTAAATAAATTGAAGCATTTTTTTTTATTACAGTGGACATGTTTACTGCCTTTTATTGATTTTCCATCGATCCACCCCCCCCCCGAAAAAAAAGCTTTGTCTTTCCCCCGGTAGCGGGTTCGTCCCGTATTATTTTTTTTACTGATGATAATGAAAATGAAATGCGTATGATGAATCTTTGTTTCCATCACGAATTAATTGTAGTATTTGCTGATGAATCATTATTTTATACCAAAAGGTACCATTTTCATCATGTCTTAAGCTGGTTATAACACTGGTCAAGCTGGCACCAGCCGGTGAGACATTAAATCGCGACAATATTAGTTTTTAAATCGAATGATAAGTCATATAACTATAAAATTAAATGAATTTGAATTGTATATCTGTTCTTTTCTTCTGACTATCTAATTCCATTTGTATTGAATTAATTGCTTGCATCGTTTATTTTACTCGCAGACCGATTGATGTGACTAGGCTACCCTGTTATTAACAAAGATAATATGAAATATTATTGTCTCAAGCGTTAGGCCAAATAACAAAAATGAAGTGTTTCTCGTCTCCGCCCGCCTTCCTTTTTAGGCTATTTACTATTCAGAAAAAAGCAACCCCCCTGTGATATACATTTTGTTCAAATAGCTTCTCAAGTGATTATCATTCATTTTGTTACATGTTGAATGAGTACAATCAATGACTCAAATAGCACAATTTCTGTGAATAAATAGGCTTGGCCAGCCAAAATAAGCATGGCAGCAATCTTGTAACAAAAATTGCAAAATTATAATGCCCTGCTTCTTCCCTTTTTTAAAATCCGGACGAGAAAAATGTTATTTTTGTTATTTGGCCTTACTCCTTATCGGTAATCATATTTCTCTTCCTTCTCTCCCATTTCTCCGTTTTCTCTTTCTCTTTCTCTACATCCCATTCCCCCCTCTCTCTCTCTCTCTCTCTCTCTCTCTCTCTCTCTCTCTCTCTCTCTCTCTCTCTCGTCGTTTCCCTTGTTCTCTCTTCATATCTCATAATCTCCAACGGTGCAATTCCTTTCCGCTTTCATCACCCACTTCGTGGAAGACGGATTTATAGTTATCCAACACATTAGACATTGGATTAATTTTTAATTATGAAAGCTTATCGATTAGTCTGCAAATTACAAGAGCGGACTCGTAACATCAATTTTCACAAGAATTTTTGCACAAACAGATTTTACAAAACTGATTTTGGGAAATTAACCTTAACGGCCTCGTTTCCTACATCCGTGTAAAAAATATAATTCTAATTATAGGTACATTTAACTAGACTCATGTTTCATTGTCGGAAGTGCCGTAGCAGGATCCATTCATTGGTGAGGGGATGAACACTAAGATCATGGGCCGCGGGGGGGGGGGGGGGGGGGGGGGGGAATGGAGAGGTCCTTACTCGATGAATACAATGCGAATTTACAAGGGCACCGAGGGGAGGGGGGGGGATATGGAAGGATTTCCCCCTTCTTTTCTCTCTCGTCCTTTCCTCCTCCCTATATTCACTCTTTCCATTTTCCCTTTTTTCTTTCTCAACATTTAGTTGGGGGGGGGGGGGGGCGTGCCACTGACCATAGGGTAGGAAAAGGATTGACCATGTGGCTCATGTTCACGTTAGGATGAGTACACGCATAGACAAAATACCAGAAGCATCAGTTTATGTAAGGTGGGATCAACAGAGTAATTTAGAACGGATGTATTGACGAATTTTTGATCATTTGTAATCTGTTACGTTTGATGAGATATGCGGTCAATCTTTTGATATGTAAGATCAGAGTTCTGTTTGATTACTCACGACATGGTGGCAACCAGGGGCGGATCCAGCCGGCGACGAGGCCGGGAGGGACCCAATTCGTGAGAAATATTTAGATAATCGGGGGGGGGGGGTAGTGAGCACTATTTATTTTTTACTCAACACCCCCGCCCCCCCCCCCCCCCTTGAGCAAAAAAAAAAAAAAAAGAGAGTAAAATTGTCGTTACCATCTTTAAAAAAAACATTTTTTTTGGCCAGGGGTGGGGATCCGCCCCTGGTAGCAACCATTGAAAACATCACCACTGAAATACAGGTTTGGTATCAGCGATGAACATAATGACTTTGTGGATCGAAATATCGTCGGGAACATCTACAGATGCTTATAGAACTTAAAATGCCGTCATACAGCGTAATTGAACAGCAGGTCATCAATACAATTTCCAGTATGGGCCTATATTTTTTTCCATTTTAGGATATAAATTTATCTACAATTCACAAACTGATTAAGGCCCATCACATCGTTAATTAACATTGCGAATTCAACTGATACAGGTAAGGTGAAATAGATTTTTTAAATGAAAGGAAAATAGCGGAGAGAGGGAGAGAGAGAGAGAGAGAGAGAGAGAGAGAGGGAAAGAGAGAGAAAGAGAGAGGGAGAGAGGGGGGAGGGGGGGGGGGTTAATGAAAAAAGTAGTTGACTGAAATATAGTTATAAAAAGAACGATGTCCAAGCGAACTGTGAATATTTTCTTTACGTTTAATGAAAAATAACATAATAAAGACAAATACCATTGATGACAAATATCGACCACTGATACAAAAACAAAATCTCATTCAAATAGGAACAAATTTTCGTGTGCAAACTATAAATTAAATATTTTAAGTTAGAGTAAAATCAGAAACAACAATCATCTCTTATAGCAGCACAAAAAAAAAGAAACTAATGGCAAAGCCAACATAACGTCTTTTCATCAATTTTCTATATATTAATGTAACATTACTGTTCATCGTAGACATTATATAATAAAATAAAATATGAAAATTATAAGGATTCAACTTGATACATACAATTTTTGAGATTAGCATTAAGATCCTTAAAATGATAGTTATGTGCTATGTTTACTACTATATTTACAGTAAATACCCAAAATACTAATATACAGACGATTGATAATCATACATTATAATGGAGGGAGAAAATGATCGCACTTTTCAAAAACACATCCTGAAAAAACAACAACAAACAAACAAATAAAACAAAATAAAAATACAAACACTGTTATGCATTTGACCATTCCGAGCTTGAAATAGTTGGACTTTTTTGGAAAATAAGTTATTCAAGTTATAACTTCGTTACTTAATATGCAATGAATATAAATGAAAATGGCAAATAAATAAAAATATCAAGTATTATTGCACTAGTTTAATGAAAACGATACTGCAGCACACGTTTCTTATTAGAAATGGGTATCATTAAATGGCGCTCAAATATTCAAACATGACCAGTACAAAAATTTAGCGATTCATGAAAAACGAAGCTAGTACCTATCCAGATTTGTCATGACATTTAGCAGGTGTTTAGAGATATTGTGTATCGAATTTTGATTTCAAATTTTGAAACAAATCCTTCCAGTTTGGCACGTTTATCATGTCTATGCTCTTATTGTAGTGGGCCCTTTGCAGTCTACCACACGATGCGCACTATACGGTCAGATAACAGAAAAATCGTTGCTTGATATTTTTCTGAGTGGAAGTTTAAGAATAGTTTCAAACTCTCGGCATTATCAAACTATAGGCTGCAATTATCAAACTCTGGTTGTAGTAAAGACATCAATGGGTCTAACTCATCGTCAACTAGTCCAGCTAATTGTTTCCATGGAGACGAGATGGAGCCGTATTTGTTAGTAAAAATAAAATCAGGAGCATCTCTGCTTTCGGGATACTAAGAGGACACGAGTTCGATTCGTCATCATCGACACCATTATCAGCGCCTTTTGATGAAGTAGAATACACCGCCTGCTACTAACGCGACAATGATTATGGTTCCGATGACGATGCCGGCCTTTTGACCACCGGACGTCCTGTCGGAAAGGTTGCTGGCTCCGTTTCCGAAGAGGTTGGGCATGCCGGCGTTACTTTCAAACTCGTTGTCCAGTTCGTTTGTCTCCAACTCGTTGTCGTTGTCGTAGTTGTTGCCGTTCATCTGTCCTCCGCCACCGAGGCCGTTGCCGCCCATCATACCGACGGATGACTGCTCGCCCGACGAGCCGCCGAACGACTGGGCTTCCAGGAGGGCAAGGGAAGCTGTGTGGTCACAAAAAAATGAGATCAATTGATGATGATGATGATGAGGATGATTCACAACAATTACATCCATGGCACCGTATTTTGGTTAAAAATAAACGGCGCAATTACCATGGAAGCCAGTGTGTGATCACATTATGAACATTAGTCTATGATGGCATAGTATAGCCCCAGCCATGGGGGGGGGGGGGGGGGGGGGATGACCATCATTGAGGGGGGGGGGGGGGGGCGGCCTACGTACTTGTAAATGTGTGACATGTGAATTAGCAAGGCCATCGATAAGAGAGGGTATTCAGAGTAAAGTTGGAAAAAAGGGTCCTATCATCTTCTGTTGACGTTTATTTTACCATCTCCACTCTATTTTTCCTTTCCCTAATTTATTCCTGCAATTCAACTGGGGAGGGATGCCTCTCTGTAGCTACCCAGCTGGTTGCTGGACCCTTAATACGGGAACATGTAAGAAAAGCTAGGATTGTATTATTTATAGCTGTCCATATACAATATAAATACCGCCTATGAAATAATATATAGACTGATGTAAAGTAATCCACGAGTGTTATGAGGTAAAAAAAAAAAGCAATAACAAGAAAAACGAGCAGATAAACATGTATTATTTGTGTGTATGGCAACCACTTATAGAAGGTGAAAACATGAGCCCATGCACGGGATTATGATGTACTAAAATAACACATCTCAGTTAGTGTGCTGTTAGCCAGTGGCAGATCCAGGGGGGGGGGGCCGGGGGGGCCGGCCCCCCCCCCTTGAGAAAAAAAATCATGCAAAATCACGCGATTTTTACCTTTTTTTTTTTTTTTAAATTTTCGAGGACCAAAAAAAAAAAATGTGCTCACTACCCCCCCCCCCCACTGAGCGACTTTTCGGCTGGCTTTTGGGACTGCAAAAAAATGTCCGCTTACCCCCCCCCCCCCCACTGAGCGACTTTTCGGCCGGCGCGATTTTCAAATTTTCGGGAGCAAAAAAAAAAAAAAAGTTGGGCCCCCTCCCCTAAGAAATCCTGGATCCGCGCCTGCTGTTAGCTACAATTAAATTTTGATTACATTTATAATCATTTACTTAATAATTCCTTGTCATTATAACTAATCATCAAGCGGAAAAGTGAGATAAAACTGGATCTCCTCGACGCTGAAAGTTTCACTACCTTCCACAAGCCATATCTGAAAACTACTTAACACGGATTTGGGCATCGTACGAACTTGGCAGAACATATCACACAACCTAGTATATATATTCATTCAAATTGTAAAGCGCTATTTCGGAGCATCAAAGCTGGACACATGTGAATATCTTGGCACACGGATCTGTTTCTTTTTCTGGCTCAACATTTAAACGAAGATAGAGGATATCACGGAATTATCAAGTTAACAGGGAGTTTCCTCCCGTTTGCTATGATTAGAAGTGGGCCCCTAATTACAATGATTATTTTCTGCATGCACCCCCTACAATAAATATACTCTTATCAACTTTGAAAGAATGGGTACACGGATGTCTAAATTTAGCTTGGACTGTCTTTGAAGAAGTCCACTATTACGCAATAAAAGGAAAGGACATGTCTCGAATTCATTTTGGCAGACCCGTGTTAACTGATCAGTGGAGTAATGAAGGTTAAGAAAACATTGACGAATAAAGAAGGTGATGACAACAATGATAGCACAAAGAAGAAGCTACTAATTTGTTAGAGAGAGAGAGAGAGAGAGAGAGAGAGAGAGAGAGAGAGAGAGAGAGAGAGAGAAGGGGGATTGTAATACACAATAAAATAGATAAACATCTTTCAAATCAAATGAACGAACAAAGAGAAACTTTATACAAAAGTACTACTATACAGACAACTATGATAAATGAATCTATGAAACAAACAGATAATGGAACACATCATTAAATGGATGAAAATAATTCGCATAAGCCACCAGATTTACAAATATTATTTTGGCTATTTGGTCTCGTTGGGCTTTAAACTAGCTACCTTAACATATTTTGAAACTTTTAAATTCCATGAAATTAAAGCATTTCCTGTGGGATTAGTTCGAGTGTCAACCTGCGAGATTTGAAGGATAAACTTATTTAATGCAAAGCTTCTGATATATTTTTAAAGACACTCGTGAATATTTTCAAAGTAAACAAAACATAGTGGTCGCATTAATTGTGAAATTATGCTCGAAAAAAAAAAGTTAAAGCAAAATCTTTGTCGAGTTCAATGCAAGGAATTATCAAATTTCTTTCCCTAAACAGTAATTTCACTCGCTGCTCTTCATTACTTTCTTGCCGTCTAGAGCATTTAAGATCTAAATTGTATCATTAACCAGATAAGTCACAAAATATTGTTTTATCATGATCAATATCTTTAAGGTAGTGCCCAAATAGCTTTTGGAATTTCTTGGAAATATAAATGACAAACATTTTTAACGATGCATCTTTCGATTTTTTGTTGATTTAATAAACAAAAAAGTTCTAATTATTTATGAAAAGTACACTATCATCTCATTATGTCATTAAGTGCTTTCATGAGACTCGTTTAGTAAAACCAGAGTGTGCCAATTAAAACAAAAATATATAAAAACAAATTATATTAAAACTTGAAGACTTGAGTTGGTTTAAACGAAAATGTAAGCTGACGAACATAACTCACAAGTTTACAGTTGACGTCAGTTACTCAAAAGCTCAGTCCTAAACAATTTAAATCAACCTGTATGATAAGGGGTGCAAATTAGTGGGTAAGCCACCTGCTTTAAAATATACTGCAATATGTAAGGTGCTGCGGTGCAAAACTTTTTACGACGTGACATCACTATGTAGTTTGAAAAGGACCTCGTAATTTAAATTCCACTTCTAAGTACGAATGCATTAAGTAAACATTTCCTGTCGAAAATTGATAGTGAATTATTGTTTCGGGAGGGGAAACAAATGAATTTAAGGACACTATTATGATAAAGTTGATCTTTGCGATTCATGAAATATATTATAAATCCACTTGGTAAGAACACGTAAAGAAGAAGAAAAAAAAGTCAGTTTAATATCAAAGGAAGAAGTAAACAATTTACTTGTAGCTCCACTTTAATGAGAGAAAAAATACATACAAAATTACACATGTGAACATCTTTCTTTTTAATGACTATGGAAAATTATATATATTTTGAGGGGGGAGGTAGTGCAAAACTGCATGAGGTCTAATCACTTGGGTCCTCTAGCCTTCATGCAGATCATATTCGTACCGATTCATTAAACTTAATAAACATGAAGGACGGTTCAAAATTAAAGACATAACTGGCTCTCCAAGACTTATAGGGACAAAGGGCTCAACCTTGCATTGGATCTATGATCTTTTTATTCATTCAAGAGCTAAAACCGACCCCAAAACCAACCAACGCGAATTAGGACGTTTCTTGCTGGATCTTTCTATAAATCATTTTAACAACAAATCTTTTTTGTTTTAAAGAAAAGAAAAAGTAATTGCGACTTACCAAAGAAACAGACGATAGCTAGTACAGTTTTCATATTGAAGGCGAGTATTAAAACACACTTCCCTCGAGGTAAAAAGATCGCAGGAGCAGAAATAAATAATCAGTACCGAGGCAGAAAGTCCGTATCAATTAAATGTCAGGATGGAATGGTACCTCTAAAAGTTTGACTGCTTTATATATCGGCCCCCTTCTGACCTAACCCGAGGAGTTAGTTCGAAACACACACCCAAGCATTGACAGGATTGATTTTACAGCGGCGCGCTACTTTTTGACAGTGTACTTTTAAAAAAGAGCGCGTTAATCTCGCGCGCTCGCATTATTTCGCAGAAAAGATTAATATGCTGTCATAAGTTCTCTAATATTTTTGGACAAGTTTTAACTGTATCTTAAGAGAAGATATCGACTTCGATTAGATATGATTAAAGGTCAAGTCTTGACATGTGACTAGTGACTTCATTTCCGCAGAATACCCTTTTCATCCTGGGCCTCCACTTACGCATGATTTAACCAAAAAATGGACCTCTTTCGATAAACGTATAGTTGTAACTCGTAAGTGAAAACAATTTTCGAGGTTTTTGTTCGTTTAACGACCATTTTCTTTCTCCTCACATCAATCTCTATTTGGAAAGGTAGGTGTACATAATGAGAAACTTACAGTGTTGCACGTTAACAATCGGTGTTGGACTTCTTAAAAAAATAAAAACACTGCCCTGTCGATAATACAGTATGATGGCGTATTTAGTCGCGACGAAGCCCCCCCCCCCATCAGCCACGCCCTTCTTGCTAAGTTCAAATGCACTATTGTCTTGTTTTCTGTGAAGCTACATGTGTATTTGATGGGTTGTGATTAACTCCATCACGTTGTTATCGGGTAATTCTCAATGTACCCCCTATCGAGATATTTTATTACCCCCTTTTAAAATTTCTCAAGAGTCCAAAGAGAGAGAGAGAGAGAGAGAAGAGAGAGAGAGAGAGAGGAAGGGGGGGGGGGGGCACCCACTTTTTAAAGAAATTTCCAGGTGAAAAGTCAAATACACCCACCTTTTTAAAACAATTTTCGGGCCGGATTTTGGGAACAAGAATGCGGGGGGGGGGCAGGACTTAAAGTTGTCAGTCCCATGGTTGCTGTCTTAAAAGCATACACATGCTTTCTTAGCGACCAAACCAAAATATAAATTTCAATATTCTGTGTAATGGAAAATAATAAATTTGATAGACTAGATTTGTTTTTTCTTCAAAACAATACATTTTCGAAAGAAAGAAAGTAGAGGCTACTCACACAATTGGAATGACGTATTGCATGTTCAGAAACTACAATAAAATGTTTTTGACAATAGAACAATTAAATCTCATCGAGTCAGCTAATGATCAGTGATTATGTGAAAGAATTCGGCATGCTGATGGGCTATCACAGCAGGTGGGAGCCATGAAATATCTTACTCATGTTGGTCGATCATTCATCGACATTCGACAACATGATCAGGCATTATTTATATTCTCTCCATATATCTATTATCTAGTTGCGAGCCCATCTTTTAATGTGACTGCATGTGATCATTCTGTGATTTTATCTAGTTGACACAAGTGATTTTTTTTGACAGGTAAAGAGAGAGAGAGAGAGAGCGAGAGAGAGAGAGAGTGAGAGGGAGGGAGAGAGAGAGAGAGAGAAAAAGAGAGAGAGGGAGAGGGAGAGAGAGAGAGAGGGAGAGAGAGAGAGAGAGAGAGAAGAAGAAGAGAATGAAATGATAAATGATATTACAAATGCTTCCTTGGGATAAAAGAAAAGGAATATTTCTTAGATGATCGTTTGTTTTGTCAGGACATCTTTCACATCTAAGTCTATTCATTGACTTATATCAGGAGATAGAGCATTACCACAATTTTTATTCACAATATTGATAAAATGTGTGTGTAAACTTCACGCAAACATACAAACATTGTGCCTAAAAACTTTAGATGACAAAAGAAATACCTTAAACTCCAAAGTGGTTAATCATTACAGCCAAACAAATTCATTAATTTAATTTTCCACGATTATGTGGGCCTAACTTAGGAAATTAGTATTTTCCGCTCGCTTTTACCATTTCTCTTAACCACGGGTCTAATTACTATAACTGTAACATGTACGTCATATGTCACCCCCGTGTCAACTCCCAAATATGGTGACTGAGAGTGACAATTAGCCTCAAATCACATCATCATTTTTTTCATTGATAAGCGATAAGTGGAAAAACCCCAAATCTGCCCTAAACTTTAAACCCAATTAAAAGTAAAACAATCGTGACAATTGTTGACACTGATCTAAACTTGTCTGCCAGCATCCTACTTAAATAACAAACTTGCCTTTTTAGGTCATGGTTTAGGGGGTTCTTTCGACCCCTTAAAATTCACTTCTGTATTATTAGCAAAATACAAAAGAAAAAAAAGGCATATGCGCAACACGCAAGCGCTGAATATTGGCAACTTATAAATGCGAAGAATGTTGGCCGGATTACAAAAATACAGGTATATGGGCAAACATCCAGAAAATATAATTGTCTAATTTACCCAACTATATCGTTTTGCCTAAAATAGATTAAAATGAACATAACCGAGTCTGTGCTGGGGGGGGGGGGGGGGGAACAAAATCGCCAAAATGAGTGAGATCAAGAATAGAAACAGTAATGTATCCTTCAGAAGTTAAATAAATAAAGAAAAAGTAACAGTAGTCATGTTCATTTATTGTTTTATTTACTATTCCGGTATATAGAGCGCTATATAAATTTCCTAACCATGACTGTAACAAAATGGTTCAAGGTTATATAAATGCAATAATATATTTTTTTTAAATAAGACAAAGAGGCGTATAAAACGGGGGGGGGGTGGGCTGGGGACCCGGTCCCTCTACAAGATCTCGCTGGTTCCAAGATTTTGTCTGACTTGTTTTCAATTACAGATCGATCAATCGATCTTATTTAATTACTGGGTGTAAGCCACAAATATGTTGAAACAGTTGATATTTCTCCCAGGAAGCATTACATTTACAAAAAAGATTCTTTGACAAAAGAAAGAAAAAGAACAATAGCTATACAATGCTTAAGAACTGCAATATACGTAATGCATTCAGACGCCAGTTTTCATTACTAAACAATGCAATTAATTATATCATATTGTAACTATGTAAGGGCATGGTGGTGCCCCCTAAATGTGTTGACCCCCCTGTCCCCCTACTGAAAACATCCTGACCTCGATTAAATACCTAGACTATTATCTATGATCATTATGGTAGTAATCGTATAGGAAACAACAGTACACAAATTGAGGCCATAGCATCATGAATATTAACATAAGTAATATCATCATCATTATTATTATATTTTAAATATATATTTGTCCATTCTGCTTAACAAATTATGTTCATCTATTTCATTAGATTTTTTTTGGCTGTCATATTTTCAAGTGATTTGCTAACAATGTCAGTCAGTCCTTCTTCCGCAAATGACTTTATAAAGTTTGATGAAATATGATAATTTGACAATCTATCTTTTCACTTTTTCCTATAATAATTGTCTCTATTTGATTGATTATGATTGTTATTATATTTATATGGAATGAAGAAGAAAATAAATCAAATCAAATTAAGCAAAGCGTTTGTGACAGTGCACCGACGCTATACAACTGGATAAAATGAACACGATGAGGAAAGTTATATTTATGACTTAATCACTGATGATACATAATGTTAACTCGCGGGAAATATAGGGCAGGTAGGGGGATGAGAAAGGGGGTAAACAACAGCCCACAACATAGGGTTGAGGGTAAACATACACGTTAATAACCCCGTCTGTACTATGACACACTTTTAAACATGCACGCGACAAAAAAAATAAAAAAAATCCGTTAAAGTTATCCTTTTATTAGGAGTATGATTTTGGAATTGTATACGAAAAGACATCAGAGAGAGAAATAAGAAATTAAAGAAGACTTTTTTTCTTTATTTTTTTCGGGGGGGGGGGTCGGGGTGAGGTGTAGAATAACTCTGCAGAAATGTTTAAGATGCTTAAATTTGCCAACGAGCAAAAATAAATAAATAAATCGGTTATCTTGTAAGGAAAGTATCCAGATAAAACTTTTGGCCAAAAATCAATCACAGTCAGACTGCATCACTGTGAAAGAGCTCGTTTTGTTTCTTATAATGATTGACATGACGTAATAAGAAAAAAGAGCTTAATATCTAATATTTTGGAATTCAAATGCAAAATAAGTGCAAAGTCATATAGTTAACAGACTCAAGGACAAAAAACCTAATGTTCATCTAAACTGAGACTCTGATAGGAAAAAAAATGCATGGATGCATGAAATGACCGACGTTCTATTTATTTTCCGCAAACTGTATAAAATCTAATTTGAGATCATCTGACTTAGTACTTCTAAATATAGCAATGCATTGAGATTTTACTTTGAACATATTAAACATGAAACTTGAAATCGCACGTTAACCAAAGTTCCTCAAATTCGCGTGATATAGTGAGGTTAAACTTTTGATATCATGCCAGGATAGACGTTTCATATTTTTCTCGTTAATTGGAATTGACACGGGGATATTTTCATCGAATGGATTCGTTGAATACATGAGTTGCATAATTATGAACATTCCTAATGCATTATCAGTGTAGGCTATACGAAAATATGAGCATTTTCAGGGATAGCGAGGACTCTATATTCAGTCAACTTTAAATCTGGAATAAAGAGTTGTAAGGACTGTGTACATAGATTAGATTTAGATTTAGTATTAGATTTAGAAAAAAAGTGAGGGAGATAGGAAAAGAGAAACAAAAAACAAGGTAAATTAAGAAAAAATATAGATGTAGGTAGCAAGAGAGAGAGAGAGAGAGAGAGAGAGAGAGAGAGAGAGAGAGAGAGAGAGAGAGAGAGAGAGGAAACATAAGGGGGTGGGCACACAGGCAGACGGATAAACAGAAAGACAGATACAAAGCCATTGCATAATAATAATAACCTTATTAAAAAGCATGCATTTTAAGAATAAATGAATATTTTTATTTAAAAGTATTCTTCTCTAACATCAGGAGACAACGTCTGTAGATCAAGAAAGGACAACTTTAAAGCAAAAAGTAGTTTACATAATATTATTATCTAAATTTTCTTCTTCAAAAATAGAACTTTTAATGAACGTTTTCTGCAAAGAAATTCAAAATACGTTTGCATTCCTAACAAGCTTAGATATCGTTGCAAAGTCATGTGTGCGCTGAAAATATTTTGCAGAGCTTATTACTGAACCGAGTCCTTGGAAATCAGACATGTGATCATTTTCTCTAAGTGATTTAAACAGAACTGTTTATAGTTAAAAAATAAGATCGGTCGTAGTGAGAACTGTATTTAAAGAAATAGTGAAACAAATTTGTCTGCGTTAATGGTGCACGCGGAGGGGCAAGGGGCGCTTTTCCCGACTTGTTTTTCTATCTCTAAACGAAGGTTCCACACCTTTGTTGCACCTTCACTGCATTATGCAGTGGATGCTTTGCATAGGTGGATAAATGTACCTCCTATTTCCTTTTTTTTAAGGGGGGGGGGTTGTTCTTGTCATTCTTCTATCCTATTTTCAATTTTTCATTTTCAAAAGTCATACATCTAGGGCACCTTTAAACTCTCCTGATAAGCGTGCTAAGATTCAATAAATGAACAGCTGTTCCACTATATAGCACCCCTGGTATGCCCATCTTGCACCCATACCATGAATCATAAGCAGAACATGTGGTTACAGATTTAGAACAAAAGGGTCGTGACAAAACGAGTTCATTGTACTCCCCTATCCCATCCGTCACGTTATGACATCGGTGAGCCTGCTATCAAGTTGAAAGATAGCACATGAGTAATGAATATTATAAAGAATGGCAATCGAAACAGAAAGAGGGGAAATAGAGGGAGGGAGGGAGAAAGAGAGAGAGAGAGAGAGAGAGAGAGAGAGAGAGAGAGAGAGAGAGAGAGAGAGAGAGAGAGGGACCAGGATATAATAGAGACCTTCACCTTTATAAGGGTAATTATGTGTCCGAGCAACTGTGGGAAAACGGATAGTTTCAAAATGGAGAAAACAAAATATTCGACTTAGATAAAAAGAATGCCCCAAAGAATTGTCCTCATATTTTGTACTCAATAATTTTTAGAGTGTTTAATAAAACGAATCGTAAATAAAGTTGCATTAAAGAAAAATAAAATTGCTTTTGAAATGACATTATTAATTAAGTATCCGCAAAAATGAGTTGATGGGTGGCCTCCAAGTAGGGCATATGCAATTAACTACTCTATAAGCTTATTCCACCTCTCCTCCCTCGAGTTGAAACCGTATGCAAACATCTGAGTGACGTGTACAAATCTATTGTGATTTCAATGTATTATATCTTTTGGTGAGGTTTCATAATACAGATGGAGATTCAATTTCACATATTTTAGATGTTTGGATAAAGACAGTGATTTGCGATTCTACTCAACAGCATTTCTTGACCTATGAAGTATATTATACTCAATGATACCGTACTCCATATTTATAATAGCATTTTGTAATATTGTCACGATGCCATGCTTTCACAGTTAAGTAGCAGAGCAATTAGGCTGGGTCGCAAGTCCAATTAATTACAGGAAATTGCTTCAATCAAGCTTACCCACATACTCGTTTTGTCATGTCTTGTCTTATCTTTTTATGTAATTTTCCTGTCCTTTGTGTCCCGCTTTGTCATTCTTTTCTTCTGGTATTTTTTTTGATTATTTAGATACTTTAAAATGGTTTACGAAAATATGTTATTATATTATATCTATTTTACTGTGATTATTAAGACACTTTAAAATGATTTATGCTAATAATGTTCATATTATATTTATTCTTGGGATCCTACAAAAACAAGATATGCTTTCCCAGTAGGTTCCTGTTTCATTTCATAATTTTGATCTTACTTTGTCAACTATATTCTTTATTGTGCAAACAATTGTTATATGAAATGAATAAATAAAATCAATCAATCAATCAATCAATCAAATTAGGAACGATGTAATAAATCATAAAGAAATGATGTAATTGGTTAAGGCCGATGTCAAAATATTGGATTTTTCTGTAGCCAAGAGAGCGGTAATTATCCTCAAAGCAACCATGGTAACAGTGGTACTCAAAGTCAATTTTGAGTACATGCTGTATAGCTCTATTTCAAGAAAGCGCTCTTTTAAAATGTGTAAATTGTTGTCATGCAATCAGTATGAGCTGTGGCATAATTATGTTAGGCCAGCCAACTGTAAACACAAATAAATATACCAACAAACAATCAACAGAAAGAAAGAAAAAATAGCGAAAACTTGTTGGAGACCGCAAACAATACCTACAAATCGGCAACACACACGGGATTAACCATGATAATGTTGCAACATGGAGGTAGGATTAGCTATGTCTTAGCTCCTTGGTTGCAGGTAGCCAACGTATGCGGTCGGGAAATATGGAATGCCTCGTTTATTTAGATTAGTGTTCACCGAAATTATACACTATTGCGTTCATAGATTATTTTGCAGATGCTAATGTGATAATTATGTGGGACTCTGTTGGGTTTTTATTCTTGTTTGTTACCAAAATGAAGTATTATCTTGAAATGTCATACATGATTTATTAAATACTCAACCCACCGCAGCTGAAAGCTAAATTGAAATTCTTTTACATTCAATGAAAAAGCAAAAGCTAAGTTAAGTGTGGATAAAAAAATAACAATGGATATTTAACAATAACATGAATGGAAGAGAGAGGGGAGGAGAGACAGATGAGACAGAGAGAAACAGAATGGAAGAGAGAGAGAGAGAGAGAGAGAGAGAGAGAGAGAGGGGAGGAGGAGGGGGGAGGGACAGAAATAACTTACTTTCAATGGAAGCAGAAAAATCAGACAAACCAATCAAAAAAATTGAGCAAAATCGGATAACGGATAAGAAAGGTATGAATTTGTAATGACATGAACATTGTTGAAAATCACAAGACAAATTGGCAAATCACTCATGAGTCTGTGACATCATTGCATCACCACCCCCTATTTGTTTCTTTATATCGATAATATACATTTCCAATTTCCCCCCTAAAAATCTCACTTCCTCACACCAGCATCCAAGTTATATTATTAGTATGTTTGTGTATGGATGCACTAATATAGAATATTTTTTCAGTTAAATCATGAAAAATTTGAATTTTGATAAACTATTTATGTATAAATCAATGATTATGAATATACAATATTCAGAAAATAGTATAAATTCTTCAAAGATCATAAAAGATTTTGTGAATTTCATGCACGCAATATGATACAAATCATATAACCTTGGGCAAAGGCATGGGAAAATCAAAGTTTGGGGATAAAAAGGTGATCTAATGGGATACAACATTTTAAGCAATTGATAAATAGTGAGGTAATGACGTCACAAATTGATAACCAAATTGGTAATTTGTGTAGGGATTTTCTTTCATACTTAATCAAATTTCATAACTTCTTTATTAGTAATCCGATTTTACTCTATTTTGTTTTGCTCTGTTTCTTTTGTTTTTCTTCATCTATTAAAAGCAAATTATTTTTTGAGTGGACTAAGCCACAAAACAGTTTTCAATAATGTTCATATTATATTAATTCTTGGGAACCTACAAAAACAAGCTATGCTTTCCAGTAGGTTCCTGTTTCATTTCATAATTTTGAACTTACTTTGTCAACTATGCTCTTTATTGTGCAAACAATTGATATATGAAATAGAATAAATTCGAATCAATCAATCAATCAATAATAGGCACCAACGGTGTCGATTTGTATCCGTGGATGGGGGGATGATAGGTGCCAAAATATTTTCGGCAATGGATCAAAGCAACCAAGAGGTAGAAGCGTGTGGCAGGTTGCTACCCCTCCCCAAGCGCGTAGCCAGGATTTCATTTTTTTTTGGGGGGGGGGGGGCGGGCGGTAGTGAGCCCGCGAAGCGCGCTCCCCAGGGGGTTGGGTGCAGGGAGGAAGGAGTTTCCCCCCTCCCCGTGAAGCGCGGAAGCTCTGACGTTTTATTAGATTATTAAAGAAAGAAGACGATTCGATGTACCATTCTCAACTCTCAATCCTTGTCTAAATTCAGTTCCCCCCCACCCCCGCGCGAAGCACGGAAGCTTTGACGTTTCATTAAATTATTAGAGAAAGAAGACGATCCGTTGTACCGTTCTCGACTCTGAATTCTTGTTTCACCCTCCCGCGCGAAGCGCAGAAGCTTTGACGTTTCAATTAATCATTAGAGTAAGAAGACGATTCATTGTACCGTTCTCGACTCTTAATCCTTGTCTGAATTCAGTTCCCCCCTCCGGCGCAAAGCAGGGAAGCTTTGACGTTTTAAATAATTATTACTCTTAATCCTTGTCTGAATTCATTTTCGCCCATCCCGCGCGAAGCGCGGAAGCTTTCACGTTTTATTAAATCATTAGAGTAAGAAGACGATTCATTGTACCGTTCTCGACTCTTAATCCTTGTTTGAATTCAGTTCCCCCCCCCCTCCCGCGCGAAGCGCGGAAGCTTTCACGTTTCATTAAATTATTAGAGAAAGAAGACGATTAGTTGTATCTTGTCCTTGTCTGAATTCAGTTTCTCCGCGCGGAAGCTTTGCATTTCAATAAATTATTACGCTTAATCCTTGTCTGAATTCATTTTCGCCCATCTCGCGCGAAGCCCGGAAGCTTTCACGTTTCATTAAATTATTAGAGAAAGAAGACGATTCGTAGTATCGTGTCCTTATCTGAGTCCAATTCACCCCGCCCTCCCGTGCGATGCGCGGAAGCTTTGACGTTTCATTTAATTATTACTCTTAATCCTTGTCAATATTCATTTACGCCCATCCCTGCGCAAAGCGCGGAAGCTTTTGCTTTTCATTACATTATTAGAGAAAGAAGTCGATTCGTTGTATCGTGTCCTTGTCTGAATGCAGTTTCCCCCCTACCGCGCGAAGCGCGGAAGCTTTGATGGTTCGATAAATTATTACTCTTAATCCTTGTCTATATTCGTTTTCGCCCATCCCTGCGCGAAGCGCGGAAGCTTTCGCATTTCATTACATTATTAGAGAAAGAAGACGATTCGTTGTATCGTGTCCTTGTCTTAATGCAGTTTTCCCCCTACCACGCGAAACGCGGAAGCTTCGACGGTTCAATAAACTATTACTCTTAATCCTTGTCTATATTCATTTTCCTCCTCCCGCGCGAAGCTTTACCGTGTCATTAAATTATTAGAGAAAGATGACGGTTCGTTGTACCGTTCTCGACTCTTAATCTTTTTTCTTCCTACGTCCTCTTCCTTTTCTCTCTCTCCCTCTCTCTCTCTCTCTCTCTCTCTCTCTTTTTGCCGGTTTTTTTTTTTTTTTTTTTTTTTTTTTGGGGGGGGGGGGGGGGGGGGGACTGCCCCCATTGCCCCCCTGGCTAGGCGCCTGTATCCTCTCAGTCTCTCTCTCTCTCCCACTCTCTACTGTTTTGCACTTTTTCGCTTCGCGCTTAACATTTAGCTCGTTGCTTTTTGACGCTGCGGCTTGGCATGTGGCGCACTGCATTTCTATGATGCTGTTGATTGAATAAATTGAATAAATTCATCAATTCCCGATGAAGCCGTATGAGCGAGAATTAAATATATTCTTGTCTCATATACGGTTGTCTCATTTACGTATGTATTATGAAAATGAAATAGCAACATATTGATGGTCATCTTGCAAGTAATAACCATTAACTACTCCCATCTGGCTCTCATCATTAATTTTTCTCCTCATTTTTTTTTTTTTTTATGGTGAATTATTGGGGGGGGGGGATGATTGTACAGGCCACCCCCCCCCCACCTGAAATATTGGGGGGGGGGGGGGATATATCCCCCCCATCCCCCCGGGATCGACACCCATGATAGGCACCTCTTTCCCGACCTTAAAATTCGCTAGTTGTGAAACATAGACATAGTGTTTTTGCAGGTACATACACGCACTCGATGTTCTGTGAATAGATGGCGCTATGCACTATCAGTCCTCCCAGGAACATGTAAGCTTCATACCGTCCGCTCGCTTTGAAAAAAGGAAAATACCGCCAAAAGTATCTGCAAAGTGTTCCTAAAAGAAAATGAAGTGCGTTTACTATAATACGTAAGTAAAAAGAATTAGAAGAAGTAGAAGAAGAAGGAGAAGGAGAAGGAGAAGGAGAAGGAGAAAGAGAAAAAGAAGGAAGAGAAGGAGGAGTAGAAGGAGAAAAACAAAAATAAAGTTGTTCTATCATTTCTTAGAAATTTCTTTGTTTTTATGTGCATTACTAACGGACGCATTAAGTAAATTTAGGGCAGATAACCTACATTTTCAACAAGCACTTTCCACCGGAAAAAAAAAGTAGGCCAGGTACATTTTTGTGTTAGATATGGAACAAATATCGCTATTCAGAATAGCAGGATGACAGCATACGACCAACAATTGAGAAAGAAGAAACAAAAAATAATATAAAGGCTTCGAACAGAGAATGGCAAAGGAGAGACGGGTGCTAAATGAGGGGGAGGGGGGGGGGGGGGTATATGCCCTGATCAACTGGAGACACAAAAGGAGGATATGATAGGGATAGGGAGAGGATGGGAGAATAGAGGGGGAGAGGGGGTGGGAGAGAGAGAGAGAGAGAGAGAGAGAGAGAGAGGGGGGGGGGAGGGTAGTTATAGAGTCAATGGGTTAACATGGTTTAGGGAAAGTCGACTCCGCCCACCCCCATCCCCCACTTAAACAAAATTAAAAAACACTTTGCATTCTTAAAAGTATTCGCAACGCACTTTTAGAGGATATCATTGCAAAATTATTCTTGGATAGCTGTTCGGAAATGAAATTCTCGTTATCTCATCTTCCGACTGTTTTGTCCCTAGTCGGTCATACCGGAAAGAAATGCTTTATCGTGATGTGACAGAGTTTAATGGGGGTGTGTAAAGGGCACATGCGGTTATCTATTCTGTCAATAACTGCCATTTATTACGCAGTAACCTTTTGTTGTGTGTCTGGCAGTTTGAAGACGGCACTCGTTGGAATTCGAGAGCCAGAGATTGAGGCCAACATCATGATATCTTTAAAGAGAAAGAGGGGTGCTTGAGAATTACAAAGTAAAGCATCCTCCTTTCCTGGTATATCGGTAGAATGACCATACTCCTTACATAAATATAATTGCATTAATTTGTTGATTAATTTGAAGCTGTTTTCAACTGATGTCCAAAATATATCGTTGTATGGTATCCTTCTGTAAATCATTGATAATTATATAGCAAATTTTCACACTGTTGAACAAAGGGATAGGGTCACTTCAGGCTTTATAAAGTTCTCCATAACCACCATCGACTACCCCCATCTCCACCATCACCACGACCACCATCATAATCACACCACCACCACCACTACCACCATCACCCCAATACCACCACCATCACCACCACCACCACCACCACCACCACCACCATCACCATCACCACCACCACCATCACCACCACCACCACCACCACCATCACCACCACCATCACCACCACAATCACCATCATCATCAGCACCACCACCACCAACCATCATCATCATCACCACCACCATCACCACCATCACCATCACCATCACCACCACCATCACCATCACCACCACCATCACCACCACCACCACCACCATCACCACCACCATCACCACCACAATCACCATCATCATCACCACCACCACCACCTCCACCATCATCATCATCACCACCACCATCACCACCATCACCATCACCACCATAACCACCACCATCACCACCAGTACTACTACTACCACTCCAAAGGTGAATGAGGGACAGAACATAATTTTATTTTTGGAAAACTGATTCAAAAGTAAACCACCATCACTACTACCATCACCACCATCACTACCTCTATTACCACTACCACTATTAACACCACCACCACCAACCACCATCACCACCACCACTAATAACTACCACCTCCACCACCATCACTACTACTACTACTAAAATACTACTACCACTCAAAATGTACATGAGTGGAGACAAAATATTATTTGATTTGTAGAAATTAAGTCAAATCAAAATAAGTTCCCCCATTGCAAGCAATACCCATATTCAAAAGTTACTGGGCAAGACTCGTCTGGGAACTTGATTCAAGTAGTACGTTCATAAATTTCTCCCGAATTCCAACGAAGCAACGTCACCAGTAAACACCAGGTAGTTTATAACAAAAAAGTCAGAGGTTGTCGATGGAACTATTTTGTCTTGTTTTCTCTCTCTCTCCCCCATGAGAGACAGGCACTTCGACCTCCGCTCATTTTGGAACTGTCAGTGTGCCCTTGGAAAACATGCGCATCAATTTATTTCGGGCGGAGAATGCGTGGTTTATCACCCCCGCGTCAAGTGGAGTGATGAATGATTTCTCCTCTTGTTTTTGCCAGGGCGTAGCCAGCCAGAGGGTGGGGGTCAAAGCGCCCTCTTAAAAATCCACCAACTATGTGACAGCTATGCATTATTCCATATTAATCGTCGACTATTGTGTTTATCATCGAAATAATGGATAACTTTGGGCTATTTTATTAATTAGGCATCATGCCTTAGATAGTGGCAGTGGCAACTTCTCTGATACTTTCTGTCGGAAAATGTTAGCATGTGAAGACCCCGTGTATTCAAATTGACAGCAAATTTAAGGCTGCCCCCTTACATTGGGAACCTGGCTACGCTAATGACACTTGTGGCCTTACTGTTGGCATTATATTATCATCATGACTTCCTAAGCCCCTTTTGATTGAATCATACTCATGTCTGTCCTGGCATGCAGTATGTTTGCAGGTTTGGGACCAACACGTTTCTCTTTCTCATGACATTCTGAACCTTTAAGTGATTCCGCTTCCGGCATTTTCCGAAACCCCTGTTGATGACGACGTCGGAGAGACAGGACGATCTCTGGCAAACGTTCAAGAAGCCGGACGGAAGAGGAGGAGGACGAAGAGACAGTTGGATTATCCTTAGAAGGTTGTGGGAATAATCCATCTCTTTCATCATGACCATGGTCGAGCTGTTGATTTCTGGATCTTGTCATCTGAAGTGTCACATATTTCAATAAACAACCGAGTTGACACGCGTGACCCGATGAGTCGACCACGGACGAACGGACGCACCGCCGCCGAAGCAAGACGAGTTCGTTGCGACTACTTCACTTCGCGAAGATCACATTTACGGTGTTGTAATAGATAATAACAGGCAGACTTGAACTCATCGGATGATATTTCTCGGGATGCGGGGTGCCATATCATCCTACCTCTTTCTCAGCATGGGATCGTCTCACACTTCAACCCAGATACAACCCTCTCCTACTCACCGATGCCGGGCGATGTTGATGCTGAAATTCCTTCTCATTTTGTTCTACGTCCAGTTTTCTCACGCTCTGACTGAATATCAACAATACGGTAAGAACGTTAAAAAAAGTTGTATTCCACAAAAACAAACCACTTCTGCAAAATTTCAACTTTAGGTTTTTTGTAGTTTTCTGTTGTTTTCCAATTGTTTTTACATTTGTTCGATTCAGTGTACGGAATATTACTTGTCAAACATTTGAATTTTTTTTAATATCACATTTCCAGATGGGATTAACAGTTTTTAAACACAAAAAAGAAAAAGTGTTCTGTAAACATTCATTTCCTTTAATATGATATTGTTGTAAATATGTTATGTTGTTGAGTTGTACTTTCAATTAAGAAAAAATAAACACAAAAAAAAAGAAGTAGAAGAATGTATCAAACTCTATTTGTTAGGAACTTTTGCGTGACGTAACGGAATATTTTGGCAAATTGCCATTGCTAATGTTCTTCGAGTAGAAATCCTGGTGTTTTGTCAAATACAAAATAAACTTGCTAAAGTTTTTTTGTTTTGTGACTTTCTCGTCTGCCTAGTTTCTTGATGATTTGTTTCCGCTTTTTCTTGTATTTCTTTCCGTTTGAAAATGTCGTTTTTCGACTACATCAAAATAACAAGATCGTGTCCTTGTGGTAAGATTTGGATCCATTTGCATCCATAACTTTCATATTCATATAGATGAATGAGCGATAGCTCAGTCGGTTGAGCAGTGGTCTCGTAATCCGGTGACCCGGGTTCGAAACCAAGTCGATGCGCTAGTGCCCTTTGGTAAGGCATTAATCCTCATTACCAGGTCCCTCGGAGAGGACCTAAAGCCGTCGGCCGTCTGGTTGCTTACTAACAAGCATTCATGCTTTCTTAGCAGTCAGGTAAAATAACCACCACATAACCACCACATATTCTATACTGATTTTATCTATAAAAATAAACCTTTCTATTTTAGTCGATTGTGAACCTGTAAAATAGCAGACCCATTCCAACACGCTCCTTTTTCTCTCTTTCCCATGATTTTTTTTTTCTCTCTCTCTCTCTCTCTCTCTCTCTCACCCTCAGTATCTAACCCCTCTCTCTCTCACCTTCTATCTCTAACCCCCCCTCTCTCTCCCTCTCTTTCTCTCCATCTCTCCATCTCTCTATCCCCTCCCCTCTCTCATTCCCTTTATCACTCTTGTGTTTTCTCTCTCCCTTTTTAAAATTCTTTCAACTTCTCTCTGTCTCTCTGTCTCCGTCTCTCTGCCTCTGTCTCTGTCTGTCTTTCTCTCTGTCTCTCTCTCTCTCTGTCTCTCTCCCCCTCTCTCTCTCTTATAGCCCTCTCCCCATCCCTATTTTCTTCTCTCGCTCTTTTCCCGGTTTTTCTTATTACACTCACATTAGACTGTGTGCATGTGTCTGTCATAACATTATCTTTATGACCTATTTAATATATTCAAACATGAATCCGTTGGTTTTAGACAAACGTTCGTCTTATATCGAGATCGTGCATCCGCGTGTAATCCAGGATGGTTTCGACAGTCGTCATCGTCGGTCAACGTCTCCCTCGATGTCGCAGCATCACAAAAACCTGCAGTACATGTTTGCCACGAAGGAGAAGGATTTCCATTTGATACTGACGTTGAACGAAGGTTTGATCTCGCCTGGCTTCGTCCTGGAGAGACGATCGTCGTCGAATGTGTCTCGAACACGTTTTCAACCAGCGTATGAACGTCATCGTCATTGCTCTTATCATGGAGTGGTTCGTGGCCACGCAAATTCCCAGGTCGCTGTCAACGTGTGTCGTGGATTGGTGAGCCTTTGTTGAAATATCGTCATACTACTAATTTTAGGAGAAATATTGGGAAGACTGTTCATGTATAAGTTGTATGTATTGTTCTTAACAGTCCATTACAGTCCATTTAGTTTGTTATTTACCTAGTACCGAATCTCTCAGGCGTTCATATGATGGCATTAATGACGTTGAGAAAGGTAGGGTGGAAAGAAGATTTTCATGTTACCGAAAAATGTAGAGGAATTTATTTTGCGATGTTCCCTTAAAATGTCGAACAATGTGAAATTACTCTCCTCGCCAAGGGTATCATTGTGAATATTGCTGTCATTAACGTTATCATTCTATGTTTACGTTCAATATATACTTCCTTGTTAAAAATAATGATTGTAATTACTATTAACGATATGCCATCATCGTGTTGGTTTATCCGACTTATATTTTGACTATATCATTAGAGGGGCCTCATTTCACTTGGAGAGGAGGAGGATTTCTTTATCGAACCCGTCAATGCATCGACATATGATAAGGAGAGTAACGACGGTTCGCATATCATCTACAAACCTTTATTGAATCGAGGAAAAACGAATTCGACTCCTAATGATGCCTTCTGTTCAGACACCGGTAAGTTGAAAAATAATAATGACAATAATAATAATGATACTAATGATAAGGACACAGATAATGATAGTAACAATGATTATAATAAGACCAATGATTACATTAGTAATAATAATCACTGTTTCTTATGAAGCACTCTGTTACAACCGACCAATGGGCTTACAGTATTATTATTACCCTGGACACCAAATTCTATTCCGCGCATTCTCCACTCCCTGGGAAGCATTCCTTTTTAGTGCCGCGGCGAAAATACTAATTTAATCAATCGACCATCGTATCCCAACGGATACCCATTTAGCACCTCGGTAATATTGATGATTGGATTTACTTCATTGAATGGATGGTGTCAGGATGGTGCCAAAAAGTGCAATTTTAGGCACCATATTGAGTCTATTTGATACATTGCAATTTCGATGGTTCAAAAAGTTTATCATATGAAGATCAACCATTCATTTCTAGACACAACTTATGATTGTATATTGACCATTACACATCAATCGACATTATACCTTTTAAACAGATGAAACTTAAAATAGGATATTTTATCTCTATCGACACTTTACGAATTATGGGAAAATTACATATAATATACATCTTCTTATAACATATCGATAATATCAAGATGCCAATAAAAGCATTTGTAAACAACTAAGACATCATATGAAAATGCACATTTTCGATGCATGTGGATTATTACAAGATATAAACTTACGCAACTGAATAGTTATGACAAACCAAACTTTAATATCACAATAGTTAAACCAGGGAGGTGAGACTTTAAAGTCTCACCTCCCTGGTTAAACTTGGCGATATTTGGGCGATGTATGCCCACCTTCGCGAAAGCAAGGAGGGTAGCTGGTATCTCTTTGGCGAAAGCGTCTCTACGTCTTTGGATCACACATTTCCCTTGGTTTGACCTCATTAGGGCGGCGTGTGGACATTCCACGATTACGTAATGAGAAGGTCATCTATTAGCGACCTGCTTGTCGCGTGTGACCTTGTATGACCCCTTACACCTGTCAATTATGACATGCCGTCCTTGTCCTCCTAAGGTCACGAATGTTTTGATGCACTAGTCTAGTAGTCAGAGACCCCGGGTAGAATACTTTTCGAATATGCATGTACAATGCCACTCTTTAGACCAAAAATATTTGGACCTGTGAATACACTGCTGCACTAGTTTAAAATGATTTTTTTTTGTCTTGCTAAATTACTTGGACTTAAAAAATCAGAAGGCTAAATAGGTTCATTTATGTGTGACTGTAATTCAGTCATGAACTTAGAAAGAAAAAAAATAACCCGAGGCATTTTGCTGCTGTTGATCTCCTACACCTAACAGAGGAGTAGAAGGACGAGGGAGAGGAAGGAGGAGAAGAGAGGGAAAATAAGGAGGAGGAGAAGAAGAAGGAGGAGGAGAAGAAGAAGGAGGAGGAGAAGGAGAAGAAGAAGAAGAAGAAGAAGAAGAAGAAGAGGAGGAGAAGAAGAAGAAGCTGAAGAAGAAGAAGATTCGATCCCAAAGTATAAGAAGAAAAGGAGAATAAGAAAAAGAAGGGAAAAAAAGAAGAAGAAGAGGAGAAGAAGAAGCTGAAGAAGAAGATTGGATCCCAAACTAAAAGATAAATAAGGACTTTGAAATTGGTGTGACTCAGGAATTACGATTGCGAAGCTGCAATTTCGTGACAATTCACGTTACGCGAGTGTATAATGTACGTGGCAAGTTATAATGGTTAAACGCCTCGAACTTCGGAAACCCATCGTGTATTTTTCTTTAACTTTATTTTAGGCTTTAGATAACGAGAGTCAGGCTCGACTAGCATATGTGCTATTTTACTCTACTTTACCATCGATCACAAACAATAGTCATTTATTGTTTTACTCTTGACACTAAATTTTTGTATAACTATTTTAATAATTTTTTATAATGTATATCGCTGCAGAAAACATGTATTTTAATTCATGTCATGTTTATATTTATGTTATATTGACATTTATTTTTCTTTTTTCGATGTTTTCAATGGTGGTGAATAAATTCAATTTAACCGCATCCAATATACCCGTCAAATGACATATATCCCTATTTTATTCTACAGGTACATGGCACCATGACGACCCTGCTTCGAAGAGAGCTGGACGTCGGGTACGAAAGTCAGTTAGCATGGAGCGAACTGTGGAAACCTTAGTGGTCGTCGACCAGTCCATGATTGAATACCACAAGGACGAGGACATCGAGACCTATGTGCTCACCATCATGAATCTGGTAGCTATCATTCAATTTGATTCAATGAGTTTTGTTTACATTGCTATCTATTGAAGCATAAAATGGTAACAATTTGTAAATAAACTGTATCGCGACAAAATAATTCTTCCAGAGATAATACGGCTGTTCATCGTTCAAGTTTGTGAATTAGGCATGGAAGTGATGACATAAACAATATGTAAGATCCGAGCAAACATTAAATGGGGGGGGGGGGGGGGGGTGGTGAAAATACCTTGAAAGATACATGTAAAACAAAATCCGATGCGCATTACTCTTTTGTATTTAAAACAAAATAAGATAAAAAGATAGGCCGATGGGCGATGGTAATATATACATTATCATAAATCGTCCTGCCTTCTTTTCATCTTGTACTGATATTAAGTCTAACTTAAGAAAAATATGTGAAATAAAAATCAATCGCTAAATGTTTTTGTTTTGTTTTGTTGCGTACCCAGGTGGCTAAGTTTTATCGTGATCCGAGCATTGGGAACTTGGTGAACATCGCCCTCGTGCGCCTGATCCTCTTAGAAGACCAACAGGTGAATCATGGCTGGAATTTATTCTTTTTAAGAGAGAGAGAGAGAGAGAGAGAGAGAGAGGGGGGGGGGGGGGGTTCCATTCCAATTTGATAGCAAGTTTGGTTTGCAATATTACCACTCAATGCATTCACATCCTTCTTCGTATCCTTCACTATGATCATGACGGACAAAGAAAGCGGACAAAATATACAGTTCCTCAGGTAGATAAAGGAACATCCCTTCACTGCTATTATGTAAAAATGTGTAGAACAGGTGTCACATGCATATTCACCTGTTTTACTCATTTTTACATAATAGCAGTGAAGGGATGTTCCTTTGTGTACATGAGGAACTATTTATCATTTGCTGTGTTAAGTTTAATTTGTTTGTAATCCATGTATTATATTTATCATGTTTATTGTAAATGTCTATTTCAACTTCTACTCAGCAGTCAGTTCTGAGTTTAGACATTAATATCATATACACTTTTTTATTATAGGACGACCTAGAGATCTCTAACAACGCAGACGACACATTGAATAGCTTCTGTGCATGGCAAGACACATTGAACCCGGAAGGGGATGAGCAACACAATCACCATGACAACGCAATACTTCTTACCAGGTGAGCTAACTACCATTCAGGCTCTCTTTCACTCCCTCTATAATATATACATTTTTTGATTCTCTTTAGTGATTCTCTTTATGTTTCTGACACTTAACACTTTACTGCCTCATTCTTTTTCCCCCTGCATTCACCGTTTCTCTTTCTTTCTATTTACCCCCTTCTGATCGTGATTCAAACATAACAAAATTCAACTGTTGTCCAAATAGTTTCAAGTAGGCCTAACTAGAGACTACACACAGCTTCAAAGTTTTATTCATTTTCGAATAATGATTTTATTTAAATGAAATTTAGATATAAGGTTCTTCTTCTTTGCGTGCCATGTCCTGAGACGTTGTCGACCATGGAATGCCATAACTCTCTGTCTCATATTCTATGAAATAATCATTCTCCCCGAGATCAATTCCACTTTCAGAAATCCCACTCTTTAAGCTACTCCTCCTGAGAATCCTCCTTCTACCCCTACTCCTCCTCCCCTTTATTCTTCCAGTCAGTGCAAGATTTTCCGAACCATTCTTTCGAATAACATGACCCAATAAGCTCAGCTGTCGACCTCTTATATTATTCAGAAGCTTTCGTCTTGTTCCTGCCATGGCAAATACCATTAGATACTCTTTCTATCCATGAAATTCTAAGCATCTTTCTCAATGATGATACATTTATAATCATTGAATTTTTTTTGAAGGAAGGACCTGTGCCGTGGTTCTGATATCTGCTTCACGTTAGGGTTGGCCCACGTGTCTGGCATGTGCAATAGGAAGCGAAGCTGTAGCATCAACGAAGACAACGGCCTTGCTGTTGGGTTCACCGTGGCGCATGAGATGGGACACAAGTAAGAATAAGCGTAAATCAGTGTCATATCTAGCCGAATTACTTCCGGGGCAAACAATACATTTGGACCCCCTGCTCAAATTTATCAATTCAAAATATGAAACAGTCGGGAAGCAAAGCTATGTCATTTATTTGTTTTGAAATTTGAACCGTTAAAACCCCAATTTATGGAGTACCAAATAACAAGATCAAGAAGAAACCCATGCGAGAGAGTAACGTGACCAAACTTCAGAATTGTTGGCATATGAGACTTTAACAAAGTATTATAACGCATTTCGGCATTGACTGGGGGTGCATATATTCTTTAAAGACCCTAAAATTTAATGGTTTTCTTTCCCTTTCTCTGTCTCTCTTTATCTATTTTGTGCGCCTTTCAAGTACCACCCTGGGCACTTCCCCCGCCTCTGCACTCCATAAATACACCTCGGGTTAATACCATCTTACACTATCATCAAATATCAATATCATCAAATATTAAAAACGTAGGCATGTTAACTATTCCTAATTTCAACTTAATATTTTGCATAATTTCAGTCTGCAGGTAATTAGTTTTTGAGGGAGATGCCTCAATGATTAAGATCACGGTTCTAACAAAAGTATACGCTATCGACTGTGATGATTATGTAATCAGTATTTTGTCGTTACGGTAAAATAAAATAAAAACTTCCCAACAACGTGTTATGGTTTGCCCTCATATAGCTTTGGCATGCAGCACGACGGAATTGATAACCCATGCTCGTTTGACGATGACCGAGTGGCCCATATGTGATGTCTTCACGGGTTCCTAGTGGTCTTACACCCACAGCATGGTCCTCCTGCAGCAGAGAATACATCACTCGTTTCCTAGAGTAAGTACAAATATGGCGGCAGCGGTAGGATCATGGGGCCATTTTGGTTTTTATATTTTGAATCACATCAAATCAATTATGGACAGCGGTCCGTTATTGTGACGTCTTCCGGGTTCCAAGTGGTCCAACACCAATTACATGGTTTACTGTACCAGTGAGTAATTTCAGCAAGAATAAAATTATAATGGTGGCAGCAGTGGGATTTGAGGCCATTCGGACTTAAGATTGATCAAATGATATGATATGATATGATATAATCATTCTTAATGTCTTGGAGGTAATCTTACACCACTTCATGGTTCACCGTACCAGAGAGTACAGCAGAGTATAATTATGGTTGGAGCGATGGAAATATAAGGCCTGTTCAAATATGATGTCCTCATGAATTATAGTGGTCTCACACCACATGATCTACCAGCAGCAAGAGTAGATCATTGCTATTTGGAGTATATTGGCGACAGCGGTGTGATGGAAGGAAAGTCGGACTATGAACGGCTTGACAGAAGAACCTTTTTTCTTTAAAAGAATAAATATACGATTTAGAGATTGCTTTACCTAAAAATTCCCAATATTTAAAACAAAGCTATGGCATTTAGAATACCAAATTACTCACATTTCTTACAAAAAGATGATTTTGTTAATTAGTGATTGGAATTTGTTCTGAATCATGTCGTGAAAATTCAATATTATTTGCACGTACAATTATGATTTCTGCAGTAGTGGACGGGGTAGCTGCCTGGAGGATATGCCTTCATCAACACCTTACAAATATCCGAAGGTTCTACCGGGTGTCATGTACTCGGCAGACCACCAATGTCGTCTACAGTACGGACCGAATGCAACTGCCAGTCCCATGTTTGAAGTAAGAATCTTTGCGATTATCTTACACTTACATGTGTAATATCACAAAGACAAGGACAAATTTCAACTACCACTCTGTGATGGATAAATAAGAGGAGCGAGGCAGACAAATAATCAAGAAGTCGATCAGTTTTGGAATATTTGAAAAAATTAGGCAGGGATTATAAAAATTAAATCTTTAGCTTTTTGTCAAGTATTTTAGCGAGAAATTCCAATGTATTGGATAATGTTTAAAATTGAGTTCATGAGCATGACTACAGCATTTTCCATTGATGTAATACCCCAACAATCTTAAGCGTTTATTTCTACTTTAAATCATGTCTCTCCTTTTATTTGAAATCTTTCTTTTCCTTCTTCACTTCATTCCTTTCTTTGTCTATCTGTATCTATCTTTTAACTTTCCCTCTTTATTTTCCAACTTTCATTTTCATCTCTTTCTATAAACTCTAATTGCTTATACTCCATCACTCCACTCCGCTGAGTCCAGTCTGATCTCTGTACTACCCTGTGGTGTAGCGTAGGAGTCATGAGGAGATCACGCATGACAGCAGCTGCACAGGGCTCTCGGTGTGGGAAAGACAAGGTTAGTACCGTTAAAAAAAATAAAGGGTCACCTTCAAACATCTAGTGGTGTAATCTCACACAATAAGGCCCGAAGTCACAAAGGAAGGTTGTCGTAGGGGGTAGTTGTCGTAGGGGGAGTTGTCCAGAGGGAAGTTGTCCGGAGGAAGTAGGGGTAGTTGTCCTGGGGCATTGTCCTAGGGGGTAGTTGTCTGGGGGTAGTTGTCGGGGGTATTCATCTAGAGGGTGGTTGTCCTAGGGGATAGTTGACTGGGGGTGGTTATCCGGGGGGATGGATGTCCAGGGGTAGGTGCCCTAGAACCCCTAGCTAGACATTTAATAGGGGCCTCCAGAAATGTCTAAGCCATGGGGAGCTTAGAACAGTTTCTCCACGGGCTGTCAGATATTCGGCTTGAGGCCCCGTTGATAAGTGTTCTGAGGGCCGGTTATAGGTTGAGTTGGCCTGGTTACAACGGAATTCCCCAACCGAATTTCAGTTCCAGTCCGTTCCCGCATGAATGCTTCATTAATTGTAATATACTTTGGATCCATAATGCTATGCTAGATCTTGCAATAACTAATGCAAATTTATAAAACAAAGGTGAGGTCAGTAGATATAGGGTCGTCCCCCAAAATTGATAAAGAGTGTAAGAACAATATGATTTTAAAAATCCGTTATTGAACACTCGAGTACATGTCACATTCACAAACAGTCTCGACCGATTTGATCCTGAAATCCCTACCTCGACCTTCCGTCATAGTTACACATGCTTGGCTGGCTTGTTTTATTCACGGCCTAAAAACATTCCATTCACAAATATAGACATAAACGAATATTTATATAAAAAAATATGACTGAATTGCTTTCTTCAAAGTCATTAATGCAATGGCCTAGATCCTGTCAGGGCCAATGACATTATGTATGATTGTTGTTAAAGATATCTCTTCTTTGATTGTGTTCAGTGGTGTATATCTGGAGAGTGTATCGATATCGATGAACATCCCGTGGTCATCGATGGCGGATGGGGTCCATGGAGCGAGTACTCTGAGTGTTCCCTGACGTGTGGACGGGCCGTCAAGTCTAAAGAGAGACATTGTAACAACCCAAGGTATTCTTTTCTGACTTTTCGGATTGCCATCTCCATTATCTTATAAGATTTTGAAGTACATGTATTACGGTTTATAGCTTCGAAAGAAATATCACGATGGAGTAGAGGTGGTCAAAATTCATGTGCTCTTGACAGAGCTCCAATGATTGATGTACAAACTTTCTATGTGCAACCTGCTGAAGATTATAATGCAGCTACACAATTTTAGATATCGCTGGGTTACGGTCGTAATCTGATCAGTGGTCGTAGCTTAGATCGTAACATGGGCTTACTATACTTCGTGCAGTAATGTTCGTGCTGTAGAGAAACTGATCGGCAAACTAAAAAACAGCTCCAATGGGCGTTTTGAACGAAATCTTCGTCCAGGGCGCCTAGGGGATAATGACCATGTCATATTCCTGCGGATCGGTGTTCCTTCACTATTAAACACAACTGCGGCGACAGCCAGCGAGTCCCCAGACGAATCATTCCGGGTAAAGTTTTACGAATACCAACTCAGAGAAATTAATCTTTTTTTTTTTTTACCATTGCTCCTGTAGTCCATCTCATGGAGGAAGATACTGTGTTGGTGAGAGAAAGAAGTATACCATGTGTAAGCTTCAGGTACGTATACTATTAACTTAAATCGACTAATTTTGAAAAACAACTATAGATGGAAGCATGACAAAATATAGGGTTCAGAAACATCGATTTACGTACCTTGGTCCTAGATAAGACGTTCATTCATTCAGGCAGTAATGTAATCAATCGGTGCAGAGAAGGGCAAGTCCAAGGTTTTGATCATTTGTTGCCCTGTACGTCACCAAGTGCTATAAAGTTCTGAACATAATTATACTGACTTCAAATGTATCTGGTCTGATTAAAGCTCTAGTATTGCTATTACGACAATGATCATATGTTCTAACATCTTATATCATCTGGTCTGTGACGTACGGGACACACTATAGCTTGGACTTACACTATTATGATACAGATGGAAAATATTTATGTTATAGTTGCAATGTTTAGATATGTATCAGTGGTAGAACCAATGGGATGGAGCACCTCTTAGATGTCTCATAGTTGTGACATGAACATTTCGTATAGGGGGATTAACAATTAATAGGACCCCTGGTTGCTAATGTTCGTTTTCTATTTCTTGTTGTAATTATACATATGTTTTGTGTATTCAATGTCACTTACAAATAAAAAACACTCTTCGAAATCATGGATTTGCCGGTACGGGTACAACGGTGCCTTCACCAGTTGTCGCTCGCCTCTTTATATAATTATTACAAATATAATACACACCAAATTGTTTCATCCTTATCTCGACTTTCAAAGTAAAACATGTATGTGGCTTTGATTCCGTGAAATATAAGTCATTGTTGCTTTTATTTTTTCTAGGATTGCGTTCATGAATCTGTGAGTGTTCGTGCCATGCAGTGTAGCACCTATGATACAATCCAATCGAATGGTACTCAACTCGCATGGATTCCAGTCGATGTCGAAGGTGCGTGGCGTAGTGGTTCATTCACTTCAAAGTTGAGGGTTCGAATCCTACCCCCCCCCCCAGGGATGGTTTGAGACTAAAATTCGGTTGGGAAATTTTGATGTGACCAGCCCATTCACTCTTCCTTCAAAGAAGCTTGGGGCCTACTAACTGTGTCTAATACCACAAGTCAACTGGCTATAAAACTGAGTGGCTCATGGCAAAAATTTCACCTCAAATTCCTTTCACTCATAATGGCCCCTGAACATCAGCACAATGTCCCTTGGCCAGGGTTAATCTACATTTCCATTGTTAGACAAAGGTGTAATAACATGGGGACTTTTCTTGGGAATTATAGATATTGATTTTTTTAAGGGGGGGGGGGGGGGTGATGTGACCGAGTGGCTTGAATCATGAAAAAAGTGTGGAGAATTCCTCCTTAAAATGTAGTAGAAGTATCTTCTACACGGAATGTATGAAAATATGTAATTTTACTTTCGCTCTTTTCTTCCTATTCTGACAGTGTGTCTTTCTGTATATATCTTTGTCTTTTCACTCTTTTCTTATAGGCTAATATAAATGATAAACAATCAATTTCTCTTGTTCTATTTTTTTGTAGATAAACCTTGTGAATTGTTTTGCAGACGTCGTGATCAAGCATTGATAAAGAAGAAGTCAGTTCACGTGACCAATGGAACTCCCTGTACTCGCTTCTCACGTGATATCTGCATTGACGGTATATGTCAGGTATGGGTTCCTTTTTTCGAAGGTTCATAGTTCCGAAAGTTCATTAATTCGAAGTTCATATCCCCCCAAAACACAAACAAACGAGATAGGGTTCATAATACCGAAACCCTGTATCGTTTTTCGGAAATACTTACCTTCGAAATTATGAACCAAATCTAATATTCGGAAGAATGAACCTTCGGAATAATGAACCTTGTTTATTTTCGGAATTATGAATAATAAATGGAATACATCGAACAGAAGATATAGAAGGGGGTGCATCAAAGGCACTTGTCCCCGTCCTAGTACATGAAAACTACTTTTACAATAATTTCATTTTATGTTAATGGAGAATATATTTAAACTTGCAGTATCTCTGTATTTAAGTATTATATGAAGCTCATATTTTGAATATAGCATAGCCATATGGTACCCCAATCATACTGAAGAACAAATATATTTTTTAGTGATTGGTACCTTTTAAAAATACGCTTTTCCCCCCAGATGGTTGGTTGTGATAATGTTGTCAGCTCAGGGGCGGTGGAGGACCGATGCGGTGTATGCCGCGGGGATGGGTCATCCTGCCTTACAATTCAGGATAGTTTCAACACGAAATATGGACGAGGTTTGTACGATTGGAACGATTCATACATCTATGTCTCCTTTTTGTTATATTGCATACAATGTATGATTACCTAAATTTTATTTGAACAACGCGATAGCAACTTCTTATGAAAAATAAACCTTAGACAGTTTCACTGACCTTGTACGTTCGACTACATTGCAAAGACGTAATATGTAATCTGAACATGATTTCTATGAAATATACAATAGGGTATTGAATTTGCCCCTTGATTGAATTTTTTTTCTCGAATGTAGTTGCCATCGGGTTTTGGTGAGTGGGACCTTATTGTACAAAAAAAAAATGCTTGAGAATTGAGAACAGCCATTTTATTAGAAGAAGACTTAATACATTTTATCCAAGCAATAATTTCATCACACAAAAAAAAAAAAAAAAAAATCACCAAAAAAAAATATATGTACCCTCAATGCAATGGTTAAGGGTTCGAATCACATACCGGCACCAACGTAAATTGGCAAGACATTTATCCACTTTTGCCACTCTCCACCCAGGTGTAAACAGGTACCTGGCAATGCTGGGGTAATAGGAATTGCAGGGTTCCACATGAAGAGCAGTATTAATAATGATGTTGCTACCCTGGGTAAATAAGACCCCAATTATAATTGTAGTTTATATTATTGTAGGTTATGTGGAAATCACCGTCATCCCTGCCGGTGCTAGGAACATCGTGTTGGATGAATTGGTCTCTTCCCAAAACTACCTGGCCATTAGCAATGCATCAGGACATGACCTGCTAAACATGGATTGGTATATTGATTGGAGCGGGGAGTATCAGGCCGCAGGGACCATTATCAGCTACGAGAGGATAGACAACAAAGAACGAGTGGAGATACTAGGTCCCATCAGCGAACCACTGCACATCTATGTAAATAGGGGCTTCACTGGAATATCTTTCATGGGATTGTGTTTCATAATAATCATAATAATCGGAAGGGATTTCCTGATATATTATATCAACAAAAAATGACATAGATTATTAACAAGCAACGATAATAGCAATACTAAACAAAACAAACAAACTCACTTTTTGAAATTTGTTAAGTAGTTTTGAAATGTGCATTTACGAGACAAAAAAGAAAAGAAAAGGTTTCTAGAACCATTTTTGAATAGGCAAATATACCATGGATTTGACATACCCCATCAGTAATATATGTACCCGCCTGACAGGTTGAAAAGAAATATCTCTGTCGGTTAAACTGGTTTTGGAGTATCAAAAAAAAAAATTTATACTTGTATGATTTATTGGGGTAGATGTGCTGATCAACTGTTTTATAGTTTGCTTTGTCATTGAGTTTTAAAACAATAACATATTTTTTGTCAGGTATTGATTTCAATAATATATACCCATTGTCCCATTAAATTGTTAAACACATCATGTACGTCGCATCAGAAAATATGTGATAATATTTTCCCTCTCTCCTTTTTCAGCTCATATTTCAACGAGCTCAGAACCCTGGCATAACATACAAGTATACCATGCCGAGAGAAGGAAACCAGACTGCTGTCATGCCGCAGTTCTTCTCCTGGGTCTTTACCGATTGGTCCCCGTGTTCTGCATCCTGTGGCATTGGTTAGTTGTCCTTATCCCTTGTAGCTACATGTATGTTCTGTGAAAGCTTTAAAGTGCTAACGAACCGGCAAATTAGGCAGATTCAAAAACAACGAAACGAGGAGAGATTATCAGAATTCTCGTTATTTCTTGAGACGAAAAAATGAAAAGAATCTTGCCAATGCAGTTGATTATTTTGTTGGAAAAGGACAGCCAAAAAGTATTCATCAAGTCCTTGACTTAAGCTTCTCTAAAGAGGAGGCAAGGGAACATGATCAGTTTTTCAGTTGGTCTCGAGGAACATCTTAGGAAGTCAAAGTTATTAATTTAAGACTGGTATCACGCGTTTTGGTCCTTAGTACTGGTTGATTTCACGACGTTCTGGCATTGCTATCTCTTCTTCATTATCCTCATAATTTGATCTGATGAGAAATTTATTTCGTCTTCATTTCGTCTTCTCGATGGCATTCTTCCATAAAGGGTTTTTATCATATATATATGTCCTGTGGTTCGTACAGACTTGGACCCTGTTTCATAAAACTTCTTATATGTAACAAATGTTAAACCTCAATGACGAATTTGCTCTCAGCCAATCAAATACAATGATTTCAGTAACTTACAATGTTTATTGTTCTCGTTTCTAAGTTTCAAGAAAACAGGGCCCCGGTTATTCACATTTTGGACTGACCATTGATGTCACCATTAAAGCAGTAGCGACTTAGGGTCGAAATCTGGTTATTGTATAGGGAAACCAAAAAAACCGATCGGTAGACTCACTTGGTTTTAAATACATTGATTCACGTTGTACGATGGTCCAAACCTAACTCTTTAATATATTGAAAAACAATTATGCATTATTGTTGCATGCTTTTATTAATTTGTAATGAATTTGTGTTTTTTTTTACTGCGATATCAGGTTATCAGCGTTCGAGTGTGATCTGCAAAGAGTTGATAGCCGGCTTGGTTGATGACCGATACTGTGAAGGCATGAAACCAGACGATACGCAGCAGACATGCAATGAACAACAGTGCCCTGCCACGTGAGTTTGTTTTTCACCCAGTAGGATCATTCAGCAAAATCTTTCATTTTCTCCAGCCATTGAATAAAATCTGCATTCCATTTAGCGTGAAGGCGAGGCTACGTCTGTGTGAGGCCCTTTGGCCTATACAATGTTGCAGTCAGTAATATTTCTTGTTCCCACCATATTTTATCTGCGGATGACATTTTAAATAATCTCCAAACAGTATGGATGATGATAAATTGTATGTCTTGTCTTCCTGGACAAATTTTGTAGTTGGAAGATCAAGTTATGAAACTTATCACTTGATTCCTTTGTTAGTACTGAAGCCTCTGATGATTTGTGTAACATACATAAATTTCAAAATTGCACTGAAGTTATAAAAAGACATGTCAGGTTCGCACAGAATAGTTCTTGACCAATTCGTGTTGCTACAGATGGTGGGAAGGGCCTTGGCAACACTGCACAGGAAGCTGTGGAGAGGAGGGGCACAGGCAGCGATGTGTCTTCTGCATACGTGGTTCCACCAACGGCGAACAGACTGTCCTCGATGACGTCGACTGCCTTAGTCAGGACCAAGAGAAACCCGTCACTGAGACCACATGTGCGGTTGACCTGCACTGTGAATCCAATGACAACTGGCAGACAGGAGAATGGTCGCAGGTAAGCGCGTGAAGATGTTCGTCATACAGAACTGTGCGATATGGTATTGGAGGAATAATACTGTTAATTCAATTTGATCTAACGTGAGTAGTCAACATGTCGACAGCTTTTGACTATTGCTCTTGAATATAGGCATAATGACATAAACAGGGAGGATAAACACAGGAAATACATTTGGAAACGAAGGATTTTACTGCAAATTGCTCGAATAAACTGTTATTATATAAGGTTATGGAGTAGATTCGATATTTTCCTAAAAGGTTTTGTGATCTACCACTATACCCCTACTAAATGTTCATAATATAAATACCATACCATACATGAGAATGATTTATTCCTATATATTTCCCTTAAAGTGTTCCGTTTCGTGTGGCGGTGGGTGGCATACCAGGTCTGTTATCTGCACGAACGTCATCAAACCTTGCGATGTTGCAGGAAAGCCCAGCGACAGGAGACCATGCTTCTTAGATCAATGCCCTAGGAGACAAGACTTCTACAACGCTATGCCGGAGGCTCCTGAAAGCCGCTCCTACGCGGACGAATCTTCACTAGAACCCTCATCAGCGAGCGTGTCCGCTAGCAGTGACTACCCAGCGAATTTCGGCGAGTGGGAGAAGAAGATTGCCATCCAGAAACACGAATCGGCGGCTAATAGCACAAAGCTGCACCCGCCTGTGCCATCTGAAGAAGCGCCTCATAAACCTAACTACGAATTGAACATTACTACCCATGACATTGATGTCATAGAAAAAGAGCGCAAGGATTCTACAATAAACCAACTTCCTGTTGTGCCAGATTCTCCGTATGTAAATTTTATCTTATTCCCATCTGCCCTAAACGACAAGCATCCACCGGCTTCAGATACTGCTACTCGTCTGCAACATCAGTCTCAAGAGCCTTCGTTTGGGTGGTCAAAACAACCGTGGCAGCCGGTAGGTTCCGACCTTAATAGCTTTCTTTATTTGTAATTCTAAGCATTTTGACAGGGGCTTTCATGAACATAGACACGGTGTCAGAGCTCGACAAGTGATGGTAATGCCGCAGAGCATGAAACTTGTATTTAAGCCTTTTTTTTAGTACAACGTGGATAATATTTGTATAGGAAATAGAAACTAATATGATGTGAAATGATACCTTAAATGTCGCCAATATATGTCGATATATCTAACATTGAATAAACATCTAACATTGAATGTACTACATAAATTGTAAATTTTATTTCGGAAGGGTGGAATGAGTGGCCCATTCCTCACCTTTTCACAACTTTGTTGGTCCTATGTCAAGCGTTTCACCAAGCTGTAGGTTAACAAACAATGTGATAGCTAAGTGGGGGGGGGGGGGGGGGGGGGGGGGTATGTTTCCCACTTCTACATTCCTCTGATGCCCACCCATCATGTCATTATCATCTCAATTTCTTTCACAGTGCTCTGTAACTTGTGGCGATGGTATCCAACAACGAATAGTGGAGTGTGTTGATAGAATCACCGGCCAGAGGACACCAGGATGCTCCCAAGAAAATCAACCCGTTTCATTGCAGTCTTGTAACTTGGGCATTTGTCCTCGAGGTATTATTAACAATGCATATGACTGTTATAATCATATATTAATTGCTCTAGTTGCTTACTAACAAGCATTTATGCTTTCTTAGCAGTCAGGTAAAATAACCTCCACTACCACTCAGTGGCGGATCTAGGGGGGGGGGGGCCCGGGGGGCCCGGGCCCCCCCCTTGAGAAAAAAATCATGTAAAATCACGTGATTTTACGATTTTGGGGGTTGGGCCCCCCCCCTGGCGCTCAAGGGGGGGGGGGGTGCAAATTGAAATTTTTTTGAGGATCAAAAAAAAAAAAAATGTGCTCCCCCCCCCCCCCCCCCCCCCCCCCCCCCCCCCCCCCCCCCCCCCCCCCCCCCACTGAGCGAATTTTTGGCCGGCGCGTTTTTCAAATTTTCGGGAGCAAGAAAAAAAAAAAAAAAAAAAAAATTGTGCTCTGTACACCCCCCCCCCCCACTGAGCGACTTTTCGGCCGGCGCGATTTTTACATTTTCGGGAGCAAAAAAAAAAAAGTTGGGCCCCCTCCCCTAAGAAATCCTGGATCCGCGCCTGCTACCACTACAACTACCCTAATCATTGATAACCAAATTGTAATCAAAATAAGAGAAGACGGAGAAACGGCGTTCTCATTGACGGCGCACTCGTCAACCATCGTCAGTGACCTGCATTCAACCACTCACCAACAAACTAGGTGACGTTGCAGTTTTCTTCTCTACTGCTCCCAAACTCTGGAAAAGGCTCCCACCTAACTTAATAATCACCAACTTTAGAAAAATTCACAGAGTTTGAAGCCATATCTATTCTGAAACCATTGCCCCGTTACACAAAACTTACCATCGATGGTAATTTTGCCATTAATGGTAACTACCATAGAAACCTTGATTTTGATTGGCTGTTGAGTCCCGTTACCATGGTAGTTGACATTGATGGCAAAGTTACCATTAATGGCAAGTTTTATGCAACGGGGTCCATATGCATTCATTTAACTCACACTGTCACTGCTTAGTAATTTTTATATATTTTTACTCGAACGCTGACCCAGGGATGACATATCTTGACGCTTTGTTTCCAGTGATAAAAAAGCGAAATAATGAATACCATCTATTACTCTTGTTATTAATTAAATGTTTTTGTGCATAAGGTCTTGTGAATATTACAATTTTTGATATATACTTTTTTATTTTCTGTTAACAGTTTGTAGGAATACACTCAGCAACACCATGTGTTTGATGATCGTCCAATCAGGAAGCTGCTCTCAAACACACTTTCGTGAAAGATGCTGCAGAACCTGCACCGAAGTCAGATAGCGTTTCCTTTTGCACATGTAATCTGTAGAACTTTGGACAGTACTGAATGTTAAATGTCTCCATCCGCGTATAGTTAGATAAAAGCGTAAATATAAAAACGGCGGCTGAGGAATTTGATGAAGTGTGTTAATGAGTAACAGAGCCAAGACCTTTTGCGAAACATTATTTTCAGATTTGTAAATTATTTGTATGTTTAATCGTTACCCGTTCAAAATTTAGATTTGTTTATATATATACTGTTCTTGAGAATTTTTGTTATATATTATACTGTTACAATGCCGCTGTACTGATTTCTTGTGTGTAGTTACATGGTTTCCGCGAGATAACCCCCCCCCACAATAATCACATACACACACAGACACACGTACACGCACACGCACACGAACACGCACGCCACAGCCGCCCACACACACGCAACCACACGCTCTTCCACACACAGAAAAATCTGTTTGGATGATAGAAAATCATAATCCATACTAATTTACTGTATGATTTTGTATGGTCGCATGTTCGTATTGTTTTAGGAGGCAATTGATTGGAATTTATAGACCTTTAAATTTTGCCTTTTATGTGATTCTTGAGTATAATGTACACGTGAAGATAAGTTATATATGATTGAATTAAAAAATATCTACTGTTTCAAAAACCTTAAACTTTGTGTTTGTTATTTTGTATAAACAAAATAAATTGTCTATGCCATTCTTATTGAATGAAAAAAGTGGATCAACACGTAAACTAAACCATTAGAAACTTCATGATCATAAAACAGAATTAATTTTAACACCCACACTCACACGCACATCCACACTCTTACATGTTCATATACAGTACATGTATATTAATGTAATGATGTATCTTACATAACTGTATTCTTTAGCCTTTCCAACTTTTAAACCGCTGGTGTAAATAACGCCCTTTTTGAATACATAAGTTTAGACTAAAAGGGCAACCCAACCAACCTTTGTAAAAAGTTCATTCAGGAAAAAAAGGGAAAACAAATGAGTGAAAGTTTGTAGTAAATCGAACGAATAATAAGAAAGTTATTAATGTTTGAAATATGAGATCACTAAATCTTAGCGAATCTCAAATTGGCAATTTGGTCAGTTGGTTGTGACCTAGCCATGGATAACCCAGTTTGTCGTGTACAAAAATATTCATTTTTATTTTCTCTTGTGCCCTCTCTTTTGGGGGATATCATATTGTTATAGGTACTCTAAAAAGAGAAGGCCCTCGTTATTCATGCATTTTGAAGAAAAGCAACAAGAAAATATAGTCATTTTGTGTATTGAAACAAATGAGAAAGTTGTCCGGCACTGCGTGACAGTGACATTTCTGATGCAGTCAATTCGAAATACCCATACGTATAGTGATTACAACCTGTTCAAAACCCATTATTTTCTTACTATTCGTCCGATTTCATTCAATATTTTACCAGTCTACCTCTCTGATTTTCGAATTTCTTTAAGTGTAGTGGTCAATTTTTTGGATTATCATTTAACAATGGAAAGTTAATGGACTTGAAACAGTCCAACACCGGAATGACAGGTGGAGTCAAAGTAGCATCCCGTTCTATGCCGACACCTGAAATATCAAACACTAGCACTTTCATTCTCTTTCGCTGTTCTCACGAGACTTCAGCAGACGTGTCGATTACATGTCCCTTAGAAACAAAATATTAACATGATCAATCTCAGATCTCAATCAACTTGAGAAACTATATCAATATCTTTGAAATGGTGCAGGTTTGTAGAATAAATCAACGTCCACAACGAGAGCGTAAACCATTGAAGTATATTTATTGATACGAAGAGCACATAACGAGGATGAAAATACATCTAAAACGGGCAGGGCGTCCGTAACCTAACTTCACCATGTTAACAGCGCCGAACGTAACAAAAGACACAGCACCCAATGTTTTACACAATGGTTATTACTGCTTCTATTTTATACATCTATCCTATTGGCTATTGCTAACTGCAAATACCAGAGCAGAGCATTAATCTATTCACACTAAAAGAAAAGCGGTAAACAAACAAACAAACAAAGGAGTTAAATACTTCAATACTAAAGAAGTCATGAACGTGATTGATATGTTCAAGTTTTCGCAGAAGTTATGAATATTACAGTTTAAAAGCGTTGCCAAATATATAAATCCCTTTTGGAAGATATACAGAGAAACAAATAAATCAACGAACCAACCAACGAACAAAGTTGATTTATTAAATGAAAAATTACAACCGGTCTGTAAAATATCTCATATAGAATATGTACAACATTGCCGTTTACCGTAGTGTCTCATTCATTAAAATATCACAATTGTAACTTTTGAGTAATTAAAAGCCTATGTACCAATGAAACAATTTTTAGTGGAATTAGTTATTTTGCTTAAAAAATTATATAGAACGCGATCGCCAAGACTAAAGAAATCCTCTTGTAGGCACAACAAATTAAAAAATGTGTTTCTGCTCAGTGGAGGGGGCCTGTCTTTTTTTGTTTTTTTTAATGGTAAAATTAACGTTACCATCTTTTTTAAAAACCTATTTGTTTTTGGCCAGGGGGGGGGGGGGGGGGGCGGGCTCCCACCCTGGATCCGCCACTGCGTCTTCATCATATATACGACAGTCACAATGAAAATGTAGTGATTACACTGGCATTTGATGGTGCAGCCTTTGGTAAGACGGATGTTGTTTTGTTGGACAAATACAAATCAGTTGGCCAAAGTCTGTATTGGTATTTGCTGATGATGGCTCCGACTTATTTATTAATTTTTTACGCCCTCTATTGTTGACTATTGTGGTTGGAATGCTAAAAACTGTAAATTTATAGTTTATACTTAATAGGTCAGGGGTGTTATTAAGCGTTTTTAGTAATTGTTTGGAAAAATGACTTAATAGATAAGCATAACACTACGTATATAATACACATGCATACAAACATATGTATATAAAGGAGAATTCATTTTACTAGTTTCATGCTAATATTCAACTTTTTATTGATCTAGAACACAAAAGAATCTCTCTCTTATATTTTGATTTTGTTAGTGTTCACTCTTACTTGATAACGTCAGCCTGTTCTTTACCTGAAGAAGAAAGAAGATATCCGAAAAGTTGTGTTTATTCAAAAACAGTTGGCACGAACCTCGCAAGGGTTCTCCTTTTTCTATTAAAATCATACATATTTTTGTATGCTTTGCCACATATCGGGTAAAAATAAATTAAGATTTTTAAACCCAAAATTTGGTGGTATTTAATGAAGCGAAAGTCTTTAAAATACAATTTTATTACATGTACGTTGCTGCCTTGCTAGACAAAACAGATCCTCCTTAGGTGTCCAACCACCACTAACAGTCATGTTCAAGGCTTCATGTTCACGTCATTCTCTTACTAGACATCCATTACCAGTCAAAAGGACTTCTCCAAGGTAGGCCTGTGAATCCACCACCCCACTGACGTACTTCTACCTGCCTAGCTTCTTAAAAAACGTGAGAAACTTGGCTTTTTGAATCTGAATGCTCCCGAAGAAGCCGGGTCCCTCCTGTGGGGCAGCTGCGTGGTATCTTTTGATGCAATCGAGAAGCCAGTTAACCAGTAGTTTTTTCATGTCAACATCAAAGTGAGATGGTCTGCAAGATTCACTGCTGTACTGAAAGACAGAAACTTTTCTGGTCTTGGCGATCTCGCTTATCATGCGTATGATATCTGCAAATAATAACACGAGAAAAAATGGTGAATGTGCATTGTGCCGTGACGGGTGAGGAGAGTGGCATCTTTCTCTATAATGAAAAGGAACATCTACATAGAAAACTGGGACTAGAAGACGATATACACAGTCCCATACAGTTGTAGCGAAAAGCATATAGGGTCTAAAATATTCGTAAAATAAAAAAATAAATGTGTAAATCAGAAGCTGTAGTTGAGTCATCAACTACCTTTAGAGATTGAATAATAAGTTAACTCACCTGCATGTTTATGTTCTGAATGAGTATTCGTCGGAGCTAGCATCAACATGGCTAAATTCTGGGGTACCACTAAGAGTAGTAAGATTGAGATAAGTGATTATTAGACCCCTTGCTACAAGTTTAGTCAATGTATAAAATTGTAATACCCTATTGGAATTTATTTTTTGTAGAATATCCTTCGAATATACATTACAAATCTTAACAAGTATGTGAACATTTCAGAATTTGTTTATAAACGAATAAGAGCTTGATATTTAAATGTTGATGTTATTATACCAATAGATCCTAAAAAATACTAGTGAAATTCTATAGAAGAAGTTTTCACTACACACATGTAGGTATGTCGACTCAATATAGAGGTGCGTTTATCATATCATTATTTACAGATTACCCCGGACAACTACCCCCTAGGACAAATATCCCGTAGAATAGTTGTCCGAGGGATTAGTTGTCCTAGGGGTACTTATCCGGGGGTAGTTATCCTAGGGGGTGGTTGTCTGGGGTAGTTGTCCTAGAGGGTGGTTGCCCTAGGGGGTAGTTATCCTAGGGGTGGTTATCCGGGGGTTTATGTCCAGGGGGTAGGTGTCCTAGAACCAGGAAAACCATATCCTTTTGTTCTCTCAAAGAAAAAGATCCTTCAAAATATTGTAGGATTTAAATTGTTAATATAATTTTGTTTGTCAACTTGGAAGACTTTAGTCAGGCTTTACATCACGGTGACATTACCGATTCTGTCACTTTAAAATTTCCATATGTAATGAGATTAGCCTACAACTAAAACTGTAACACCTACACATCTCTTTTACGCATTTCTGGTAAATATCCAAGGCGAGCTTCTTTTCATCCGAACTGTAAGAGGCAGCTTCCTGTAATGATCCCAAGTCCACAAGAATGGCTTCAAAAAAGTGCCTGTTGCTTGCCAGGCCATGTATGTCTTTAATCAACACGATTGTCTTTCCGGGAAATTGTCGTCGTAGACCATCCCGCAATTTTTCGGGTTGATTTGATGAAGAAAGACTGACCAAGGCTATGGGGTAGGTTATGTCGATCACTTTGTCTTGGGTGGCATATCTATCAGGTGAGGTGTCGACTTTCGGTGAGGCCTGAGAGACTTGTGCGGTGTCGGAAGTACTAGAAGCCATTTGGGTTGTAGGTGCCTCCACTTCAGCGATGGGTAGGGGATGACTGGGTATCTTCCCGAGGAATTCAGTGAGCCGTGAGAGGTCTTGAGCTTGCATTTTAGCTAGATTGTTGCATTGGATGACGCATTTAGAGCACTGGAAGGTGGTTGGCTGAGACTTCTTAAAGACCAACATCAGTGCCATCTTGGTGTTAGAATTGAAGCTCGTCATGGAGTGAACAACAACTGCAACACGGTCAGGTCCTGTCAAAATATATGTAAATCCTATGAATAATTCTGAATTCATATTGTAGCCATATATATATAAATACAGGTATATACAAATGACGTCATGATCATCGGATGGATCACAACAAAATAGAGATGGTAACTTTGGTCGACTGTCAACATAATGGTTAACATTAAGCTATAGTCCCTGACATAAAGAGTATCCTCGTCTGTGTTTAGGACAATTCATCAAATAAACTGATAAAAAGAGACATAGCAAGTTTAAAACAGCATGATTATTGAATTACTATTAAAATACCCTCAACATCAATAGAGATCCTCGTCAATGGGTGAAGAGCGCCCTCTTTTTTTCCACTGTTTGTAGAGATTCAGTCTCAACCCCAGAAAGGGAAAGTCCCCGCGTGAACAAATCTCCGCTGTGCATGTACATACGAGATCGTGGATAATGGCGAATGTCCTATTCTTCTTTTTGAAATACTTTTTGGCATGATTCTCTTCAATTTCACCTTTTCAAAAAAATAATAAAAATGTAAACATTGTATGAAAATTTAAAGCGTTAGTTTGTGAAAAGTTTGTATTTGTAGTAACTTAAAGAAGTTATTCATTGATTTTAAAAACTAACTTAATTTTAATTATTGCAAAGTTGAAACTTTTATTCGACAAGTTGATCAAAATTCAATGCTTGGAAACATTCGAAGTAATGATCATTATAAATTACAAAACGCTTAAATACAGCCCCAGCATAGCACCTGAAGAGCTCTCCGACCGCTGCTGAGATGTGTGAGATCACAGTATGGACATGACTTGCACAAGCAGACGATGTCCCATGACATCTCACACATTTTCAGTGCCTGTGTTTTCATCTTATCTTGAGTTCTTTCTCTTACTTCACTACCGTCAGGCTAAATGTATAATCTATTGCCTCACTCTAAACCCCGCGCATTGTTTTATTTTGATGACAAATGCAGCGATACAAAAATAAAGGAATCTGCCGCTTGTAAACAAAATAAGACGCCATTGTATATTCAGCTGCACACACCGGGGTATGTTCGGCGTTTCAATAGGGAACAAATGTCGTCCTTAATATCATTCCGGGGCTTTTCAATTTGAAAGTCTGGTTTCTTTGATTGTTAATCAACCCCTATCCTGTGTATTTACAAGCAAAAGATTTTATTTATCAGAAATCGGGTCATATCCCTTTTTGAATGGTTTGGCATGCCATTACATTTATATACACTAAACTCATTATAATTTGAGAAATAATAGCTTTGCAATTATATTCATTCTCTGTGGGATGTCGTCTGCTTGGGCAGTGTTGGTCCATATAGTGACGTCATTAAAACATCGTTATTTTTCCGGCGAATCTCTCGTATATCCCAGCTGCTATGGAGGTGGTTGTATTTGTATTTTTTATAAATCACCCGATATGTAGTTGACCTAAAACTTGTCCGATGGCCATCTGTAAGCTTACCAGTTTCTAGTGATACATTAGTTAACATATTTGTGATCTTCTTTGAATTTCACCTTAACTTAAGAAGTAGTGAAATTTTGTATCTATCTCTCTCTCCTTCCATTCCTGTTTTTTCCTTTATGCGCTTAGAAATGTAGTTACTCTTAAGCACCTACGAGCTATACGCGCACTGGAGCCATTTACATACTTAGTCTAGAGAAAAGTGTAATTTGTACAAGACTTTCCATGCACTTGCACAATTATAAGACCCCACACTACTGTTACAACGCTCGTGTACGTGTGTCCAAGAACAGAACAAGAAAAGGTGTAGTGGTCATCACTCTGCCTCTGGCACCTCGGGTTCGAACCTAATTACGTCTATCGGATAATCCTGTAAATTTAAGATAGTTTCAGATCTTGATAAATGTAAGCTCAGTTGACTATCCCTTGACAACTCACCTCTCTCACCTAAAGTCCCCCTCCCAAGCGAAAGCCCAAATACACACTCTCACACACCCCAGTCCTTCACAGGATACATGGCGGGGAGAAAATAACCGTTTCGGTAGACTTTCAGAGGTCTTCCTGTGGTTGATAAAGACATTTTTTTGTTAGTCTAAGGCTGCGTTCATGCTTAAATTTTGAAGGTAGAATGAGCGATCTGAAACGCTCATCGTAAACGCTCATCGTGATCGCAGTTCCACGATGTAGTGTTCATGCTTACTTCTCTGGCTCCCCCAGGCAATTCTCAGTGTGTGGCCTTAATTGGTCTTCCAGCTGGATTCGCAAACCTTCACTGTGCATGCTACGTAGACCCACTAGAGGTCAGTGCGTTGACCCCATTTAAACGCGTTTACAAATTGTAAACGCATCTTTTTGTGAGTTTACGATCGGCGATCGTGATCGCCGTTTTTCGGTGATTCTACAAAAGTGAGCTAAGACGCAACCGTGTTTTAAACTAAACGCGTAACAGATGCCTGATGCTGGCCGTCAAAATCAAGCATGAACGCGCCCTAATTGGACTCTGCGCTGTAGCGATATGTCAACACTTACAACAGCCCATGTACACTCATATAAAACAAATATCTTAGCTATAATCACTCAGAATGACTCACCATAAATCCTTTTGAGTTGGGGTAGGAGCTTGCTGTACTTGGCGCTTGCTACGTCAGTAATGGAGTTACGACCTTGTGAAATTGAATGCAACAGAACGACGGCATCGTAGGTATCTCCTGGCTGGAACGAATGTAAGTCTTGTTGCGTGAGTTTCACAAAGACGCAACTAAAATCATCATTCTCAAGCTTAATTTGTTCAATTAACTGATCTGAAGAGGTTTCAGTCGACACGGAGAGAAATGCAATAACAATTTTTTCCCGCTCGCCATGATGACCTTCTGCCCGTCGTAGGCTGCAAAGCTTGACCCTCAGTTTAATCAGAAGTCAGTGCGGATAGCTTGCTAGCTGAAGCAGCTTTGGCGCATTAAGATCAACGTCAGAATGTTGATTGAGGGTTACTTGCAAGTTTGTAATACGATGTGGGAACTGGAAAGACCCACTGCCTTGTCATTGTGTACAAATATTGTCGCGATATGGGCAGTGCTTCGCTCAAGTATAGAGCATGCGCAGTAATTTGTCTGCAAAGGACAGCAGTTCAGGAATAGCTGAGCACAAAGCACTTGGTAATTATATGGGGCATTTCGTGCACGGCAACAAAATCTATTTGGAGTTAAAGTTATTTTCTTGTTATGATTGCACAATGTAGTTGGGAAATTGTTGATTCATTTGTCTGGGAGGTCTTTAGCTCACGCATGCGCCGTGATTTACCTGCATAAGCCACACCTCCATAAAGCAGTATTCTCCTTATACCACATGAATATCTCCACTTTCGAGAATGAAGAGGGAGTCTATCCTTTTTCATGGCCATTCTATTATCCAAATCTTTGTCTGACTGTCTTAATGAGTGCCTTAAAACCAAAACAATGTTTAACGTGGATATTTCAATCGATTTCCCAAGGCTATCGTAAATCATCATCCAATAAAAATCTAACTGAAATCATTTTTTGCACAATAAAAAAAGACATATGGATCGATCATGCTAAGCCCACACAATGAAAAACCATTACAGATTTTTTTTCTTTCGCGTTACTCTTATCATTGGATTAATTCATGTATATGTTGATATATGAATTATAAGTTTATATACAAACATTATTTGAAAATATTAAATATCAGTCCTTTATAAGAATCTATTATTACAATTACTACACATGTACTATTAAATGACCCTACTGAAAGTTAAACTGGAAAAAGTTATAGGCCTATGTAAATGATATTGGCCTTGATGACGACTTTGATGTGTCATGTTCTTGCTAACGAACCTACATGTTAACTCTGTTATATATCCAACATGTGGATATTACAATTTTGATAATATATTTTTTTAATTTTCTGTTAACAGTTTGCAGAAATACTCTCAGCCCCACCATGTGTTTGATGATCGTCCAATCAGGAAGCTGCTCTCAAACACACTTTCGTGAAAGATGCTGCAGAACCTGCGCTGAAGTCAGATAGCGTTTCCTTTTGCGCATATAATCTGTAGAACTTTGGACAGTACTGAATGTTATATGTCTCCATCCGCTCATAGTTAGATAACAGCGCACATATAAAAATGGCGGCTGAGGAATTTGATGGAGTGTGTGAATGAGTAACAGATCCAAGACCTTTTGCGAAACATTATTTTCAGACTTGAAAATTATTTGTATGTTTAATCCTTACCCGTTCAAACCTTCTGATTAAATTATTCAAGATTCAAGATTCAAATAAGGTTTTATTCACAACTTGTCAAAAAGTCCAACGATTAAAAATGCAAGTTTACATCAAACATACAATCATATAAAAAAAACATTAAAAAAACATTAATTAAAAAAAAAAAACATATTCAAAGAGAACATAGCAAATGGGAGAAGAAAAAAAAAAAAAAAAAAAATTGAATAAATGTTTATATATACTGTTCTTGAGAATTGTTGTTATATATTATACTGTTGTTGAGAATTGCGTATTTAATTTGAACTACATTGCCGCTGTACTGATTTCTTGTGTCAAGTCACAAGGTTTTCCGCGAGATAATAATATACCAGGGACGTGATAGAGAAGGACTGGAATCAAGCCGCCCTCCTTTGACCCCATGCTCCAAGCTGCCGAAAAGTTATGCGCTAATATGCAACTGTTGACCAGTTTGTGAAATAAAAGGGCGCATGAAATTTCAGGATTTGGAATTCCTACATCAGAAATGGTATCATAGCAACTGTTCGCTGTCTCTTTCAATGATTTCTCATTCATTGTTGGTTGTGTAAAGAGTAGAACAGGCGAACACAAACTTGTGTAATTTCATCCTTTTTTTAACTTCAAAAATGCAAAAAAAAACACGCGAAAACACGCATTAGGAAACTTAATGTTATTGAAGATTGTAAATCATGGATTTAATAACGGGACATTAAAATATGCACAAATTAGCGCATTATCCTAAAATATTGAGCTTTTGTCAGGTTATAATTTTTCTTTTACCAACTCTGGCACACAAATTAAAGGAAGGACGGAGTACTAAATTTGAAAATTTGTTTGATGCACTTTTCCCAATACAATCCCCATATAAAGTTTTTGATTTACACTGAAATTTTGCCGGTAATTTAATATTTTGTAATAAATGTAAAACTGATGCCTGGCTTCCGAAAGTCCTCGCAGTGGAAGCGCGGTTCGGAGCACGGAACTTCAAAGCCAAGTGGAATGTTACCCATCCCATTGTTACGCTTTAGAACTCACGAATGCGTTGAATAAATTACTAGAGTTTCGCCTCCTTTCTTTCACCTCCCTGAATGAACCCCCACCCTCAAAACCCCAAACAAATCACATACACAAGCACACATATACACAGACAAGCACGCCGCAGCCGCCCACACACACGCACCCACACGCTCCCTCACACAGAGACAAATATGTTTGGATGATAGAAAATCCATACTAATTTACTGTATGATATTGTATAGTCGCATGTTGTTTGTATTGTTTCAGGAGGCAATTGATTGGAATTTATAGACCTTTGGTTCTTTAGACTTTGCCTCCTCAGTGATTCTTGAGTATACTATAATGTACACGTGAAGATAAGTCATATATGATTGAATTTAAAAATATCTACGGTTTCAAAAACCTTAAACTTTGTGTTTGTTATTTTGTGTAAACAAAACAAATTTTCTTTGCCATTCTTATTGAATTCAAAAAGTGGATTAACATGTTAACCGAACCATTAGGAACGTCATGGTCATACTCATTTTGACACCCACACTCTGACACACATCCACACTCTTACATGTACATAAGTACATGTATATAAACATTTGTCCTTTTGTTTAATCATATAGATATCTTTTCGCTGAAGTATAATGTCCGACGTATAATAGTATTGTCAATATAGCATTATAAACATTTTTTTATATCAATTTGATGCGACAGAAATTTTCATTCAAAAGTTTTACTTTGGAAATATAATTATTGTACAGTAATATTCTTCACATTCCGACATTATCAGCCGCTCGTTCTCTATTTCGTTTCCTATAATAAATATATATAAGGTATAATGTGTACATCATCAGGGATAATTACGTTATAATAATTAATCTCAAGAAAGAGATGCTGCCGGCGTACAAGCAAACGGAGGAATAGAAAACATTAAATAAAAAAAGATGAAGATGGAAAACGACATTGCCAGATAGACAGAGAGACAGATAGAGAGAGAGAGAGAGAGAGAGGGGGGGGGGTGGTAGAGAACGAGCGCCGGAGAGAGAGAAAGAGAGTGAGAGAAAGGGGAGGGGGAAGGGGGCGAGAGAGATAGAAAGTTGGACGTAGTCCGTACTGTATTTATTTATATGATATTTGTCTCTCCGATCATCCTCCCCCCCACCTCCAGCTCCGATTTTTGTCCCCTTTAGTCTGTCCTTTTTTTTAATTTTTATATATATATATCTTTTCGCTGAAGTGTAATGTCCGACGTATAATAGTATTGTAAATATAGCATAATAAACATTGTTTATATCAATTTGATGCAACAGAGATTTTCATTCAAAAGTTTTACTTTGGAAATATAATTATTGTGCAGTAATATTTTTTAACTTCGCTCCCTATAATAAAAATAAGGTATAATAAATGGTGTATACATCATCATTATTTTATGATAATTTATCTCAAAAAAGGAATAGTGCCGGCATACAAGCAAACGGCGGAACAAAATTGGCAGATAGACAGAGAGACAGACAGACAGAGAAAGCGACCGAGTGAGAGATAGAGGGAGAGAGAGAGAGAGAGAGACTCATAAATAGAGAGAAAAAGAGAGAGAAACAATCATTTCTTATAATCATCTATTTGTCTGTGACATTTTATATTATCACCATATTCTTGTCCATTCCTTTATCGTGCATGATTGTTGTCTTTGAATGATTGTTTCAGATAGGGTAAAGTCTGGCTTTACGTTATATGATTTTTATTTATGAGAATGTCGGAACGTGATCCCTTTAAAAAAAAAAAAAAACAGCAACGACAACTGCAAAAACAACAAGACCCTTCCTTCCCCCAAAACAACATAAACCAGGGTTATACATGACTTTTGTATACAAAGTCAGTTCATTGTCATCCAATTATTCAATTATACCCTTACCTTACTTCCGCTCTTTGGAGTTTATAGCTATGACAACGACCTGTACCCTACGCAACGTTCATTGTTCCTCTTACGTAACTCAGCTGTGGGAACATGCATGGGCCAAAGACAAAGACATAGCTCTTTTCGCACATTCTATATAGGTCCCAAATACTTGCAGACATTTCTGTGTCGGTTTTATTTGTATGTACTCTGTCAATACGTATACTTACAAACTACAATTGTCAACATTTGGCAATATATTCATACATATTGATATTTATTTGGCATAAACATGCTCAAAGCGCTTTACATTAGTAAATAAAACAAACTAATTATTTTGCTCTCCAAATACTTACACACTATTTCGTTTTCCCTATAATCTTTTTAGAGAGCGAGAGAGAGAGAGAGAGAGAAAGAGAGAGAAAGACAGACAGATAGACAGAGATATATAATATATATATATATATATATATATAGAGAGAGAGAGAGAGAGAGAGAGAGAAAGCTGGGTGCATTGTTATAGTCTGTACTGTATTTATTTATTATTATGCTATTTTGTCTCTCCTTTCACCCACCCCCCCCCCCCCCACCCGTTCTGGATTCTTCTTTAGTTTCATTTTATCATGTTTACATCTTTTCGCTAAAGTAGAATGTCCGACATATAACCGTCAATTTAGGCTGATATACTATTTCATATTTATTTGATGCAACAGAGATTTACATACAAATGTTTTACTTTTTATAAATTGTGTATTTTTCTCATACAATTGGATATCTAAATAAAAAGAGATGAAGAAGAAGAAGAAGAAGAAGGAGAAGAAGGAGAAGAAGAAGAAGATGAGGGAGAAGAAGAAGAACAACAACAACAAGAAGAAGGGGGAATTAGAGTGAGAAGAAAAAAGAAACGATACGGAGAAGAAAGAAGAAGAACAAAATAAGAGACAGAGAGACAGAGAGAGAAAGACAGACAGACAGACCGAGAGAAAGAGATAGAGAGAGAGAGAGAGAGAGAGAGAGGGGAAAAGTTTGGCGCATCGGTATAAAGTCTGAACTGTATTTATTTATTATTATGCTATTTTGTCTCTCCTTTTTCTCCCCCCGGCCTCCCCCCCGTTCTGGATTCTTCTTTAGTTTCATTTTATCATGTTTATATCTTTACGCTAATAATGTCCGATATATATTGACCGTATATTTGGGCTGATAAACTATTTCATATTAATTTGATGCAACAGAGATTTACAAACAAAATCTTTTACTTTTTATAAATTGTGTATTTTTCTCATAAAATTGAGTATCTAAATAAAAAGAGATGAAGAAGAAGAAGAAGAGGGAGAAGAAGAAGAAGAAGAAGAAGAAGAAGAAGAAGAAGGGGAAATAGGAGTGAGAAGAAAAAAGAAAAGATGCGGAAGAGAAAGAAGAAGAAGAAAAAAATAAGAAGGAGGCGAAGAAGAAGAAGAAAAGATGACAACGAAGAAAACCCTATACGAAAGAGCTGAAAGAACTGAGAGGCTTGGAGCACAGCAGAGGACGGCCGTGCAACGTGCTCACGACTTTCTTGACAAAGCCAGATTGCCAAATGATCTGCGCATGCGCTAGGTTCCCGTTAGTCGAAGCCTCTGGCCACTTGAACGCACACGCATTGTGCCGCGCGCTGAGCGGTCTCACGGTACGACATGTTCGATTTTTAATCTCGTTTGTGAGGTGGCTATCAGGCTGAATAATGCCGAGCTGAACGGGTTAAATGTAATGATCTTGCATAAGTTCATTCTTTAGCCTTTCCAACTTTTTAACCGCTGATGTAAATAACGCATGTTTAGAATACATCATTTTAGACTTAAAGGGCAACCCAATCGTTGTAATAGGTTCATTTGTATGAAATCAGGAAAATAAGAGAAACAAATGAGCGAAAGTTTGAAGTAAATCGGACAAAAAATAAGAAATTTGTTAATGTTTGAAATATAAGATCACTAAATCTTAGCGAATCCAAAATTGGCAATTTAATCAGTGGGCTGTGACATAGCCATGGATAATTCCCAGTTTGTCATGTTCACAAATATTATTCATTTTTGTTTTCTCCTTGTGCCCTCTCTCTTGGGGAACTAGGCCTACTCAAAATATATCATGTATATCACATCGTTAAAGGTCCTCTGAAAAGAAAAGATCCTCGTTATTCATGCATTTTGAAGAAAGATAATTGCATTTTAGTCATTTTGTGTATTGAAACAAATAAGAAAGTTATCCGGCATTGCGTCACGGTGACCTTTTCGTTTTAGTCAATTCGAAATACTCATACATTAAGTGATTACAACTTTTTTAAAATCCATTATTTTTTTTTATTATTTGTCCGATTTCATTCAATATTTCACCAGTCTACCTCGCTGATTTTCGAATTTCTTTGAGTGTAGTGGTCTATTGTTTGGATTGACATTTAACAATGGAAAGTTATTTGGACTTGAAGCATTCCTACCCCGGGATAACAGGTGGAGTCATTGTAACACCCCGTTCTGTACCGACATCTGAAATATCAAACATGAGCACTTTCATTCTCTTACGCTGTTCTCACGAGACTTCAGCAGACGTCTCGATAACATGTCCCTTAGAAACAAAATATTAACATGATTGATCTCAGGTCTCTGTCAACTTGAAGAACTCGACCAATCTCTTTGAAATGATGCAGGTTTGTAGAATAAATCAACGTCCACAACGGGAGCGTAAACCATTGAAGTGTATTTATTGATACGACGAACACATAACGATGATGAAAAATACAACTATAATGGGCAGGGCGTTCGTGACCTACTTCTAACTTCACAATGCTAACGGCGCCAAACGTAACGAAAGACACCGCACCCATTATTATACAAAATGTTAACCTATGTTGGTTATTACTACTACTACGTTATACATCTATCCTATTGGCTTTTGCTGTCTGCAAATACCAGAGCAGAGCATTAATTTATACACGCTAAAAGAAAAACGGTAAACAAACAAACAAACAAAGGGGTTAAAGAAATCAATACTAAAGAAGTCATGAACATGATTGATATGATAAAGTTTTCGCAGAAGTTATGAATATTACAGTTTGAAAGGGTTGCCAATATATAAATCCCTTTTGGAAGATATACAGAGAAACAAAAAAATCAACGAACCAAACAACGAAGAAAGTTGATTTATTAAATGAAAAATTACAGAAGGTCTGTAAAATATATCATATAGAATATGTACAACATTGCCGTTTACCGTAGTTTTTCATTCATTAACAAAAAAAATCACAATTGTCAATTTCGAGTAAAGCCTATACCAATGAAACGATTTTCAGTGGAATTTGTAATTTTGCTTAAAATATATATATAAAACGCAATCGCAAAGACCCATAAGAATTTAACTTGTAAGCAATTTTAAAAACCCAATAATGACTATAGAAATCATGTTCAGATTATTCATGTCACATTCATTTCCCACAATTTCACTAAGTGACACATTATACTATATGAAATGCCTTATGTTGATTTCTTGAAGTCTGTTATAGTTATATATGTTATCACCGACTGTATTACACGGGGTATAGTTACATCAGTGTGGAGTACTCATATCGTCTTTATCATAATTATATACGACAGTCAAGATGAAAATTTAGTGATTACACTGGCATTTGATGGAGCAGCCTTCGTAAGGAAAGGGTGGTTGGATGTCCCATTTGAGTAAGAGGTAAGGAGAGAGAGAGAGAGAGAGAGAGAGAGCGAGCATGAAAAGGGGGGGGGGGGGGGGGGTGGGTGCCATTCTCATGGATACAGGAGTAATGAATTTTAGAGATGAAAGAAGAGTCAGAGTTATTGTTAAAGATTATATAGATTTCCGAAAATTTGTCTTTATTCAAGAAAAATTGATAATTAGCATGAACCACACAAAAATCCTAATTTTATTGTATAAATTTTGCAACACGTATACATGTATTTGCCTCTCCATTGCCACATACATGTATCGTGTAGATATCAATTAAGCTACATGTATTTACCAAAAATCTTGGCGGTATTTAATGAAACGAAAATCATGCATGACCTGACACCATAACTAGTGCCATCAACATGATAAAAGCTCGATGATCACGTCATTCTCTTGTAGACTTCCGTTGCCAGATGAAATGACTTCTCCAAGGTAGGCTTATGAATCCACTACCCCACCCACATACTTCTACCTGTCTAGCTTCTTTAAAAAAGACGGGAAATACTTGGGAAATACTTGGCTAATTGAGTCTGCATGTTCTTGGAGGGGCCGGGTCCCTTCTGAAGGGCAGCTGCGTGGTACCTAGGGTAGCAATCGAGAATCCAGAAAAACAGTCGGTTTTTCGTGTTATCATCAAAGAGAGATGGTTTGCAAGATTCCCTGCTGTACTGGAAGACAGAAACTTCTCTGGTCTTGCCGATCTCGCTTATCATGCGTATGATATCTGCAAATAATAAAACGAGAAGAAATGTTGAATGTGCCGTGACGGGTGAGGATAGTGGCATTTTTCTCTATTATGAAAAGGAATATCTACATAGAAAACTGGGACTAGAAGACGATATATATAGTCCCATACAGTTGTAGCGAAAAGCATATAGGGTCTAAAATATTAGAAAAATAAAAAAAGAAATGTGTAAAACAGAAGCTGTAGTTGAGTCAGAGATTGAATAATAAGTTAACTCACCTGCATGTTTATCGGCTGAATGAGTATCCACCGGAGCTAGCATCAACAGGGCTAAATTCTGGGGTACCACTGAAAGAGTAGTTAGATTGAGATAAGTGATTATTCAAGTTTATTCAATGTATAAAATTGTAATACCCTATTGGAATTTATTTTTTGTAGAAGATCCTTCGAATATACATTACAAATCTTAACAAGTTTGTGAACGTTTCAGAATGTGTTTGTAAACGAATAAGAGCTTGTTTTTTAAATGTGGATGTTATTATAACAATAGATCCTTATAAATACTAGTGCAATTCTATAGAACAAGTTTTCACTACACACATGTAGGTATGTCGACTCAATATAGAGGTGCGATCACCAAGTCATTATTTACAGATTGAGAGCTCACTGGAACGTGCAAATTTAAAGTCTTCCATATCAGGACAATAACCCCCCGGAAAATTACCCCCTAGGACAATTATCCCCCGAAAAAATTCAGAGTGGACTTCCCCTTTAATGAACAGGGGGAGGGGGAGGGGGTATCGTCATCGGGGGGGGGGGGGGGTAACTGTCCTAGGGGTTATTTTCAGGAGTGGTGGTAATTGTCCTTTGGATAGTCTTCTATTACGTTGTAACTTAAGAGAAACATAATTGCAAAAGTTTGATATAAGTCGGAAAAATAATAAGGAAGTTATGAATGTTTGAAATATGAAATCGCTAAATCTATGTGAATCACCAAGTATCATATTGGTCAATGGGTCAGTCATGGCAATATGGATTGTGATTTATTCTCCCGTGTATTAAAATATAATTAATTTCTGTTTCTTCTTCTAAGCGCCTTCTTCTTTGGGGCACTAATCAAATATATACTTTTGCCAATAAACTTCTTGAAATGATTGTGAAAAGGATCAATCTTGATATATAAAGTTTGCATTATCTCAGACTCGGATTAATCAAATGACTTTTCTGATTGATTAGTAACATTCTGAGAAGATATAAACTTAATCTATCAATAATATACTATAATGTCACCAACATTTCATGAAAAGAGGCAAGAGCAATTTTCCTACTTGTATTATGAAAACCATATCATGTTGTCCTCTCAAAGAAAAAGATCCTTCCAAATGTTGTAGGATTTAAATTGTTAATATCATTTTGTTTGTCATCTTGGAAGACATTTGTCAGGCATTACATTACGGTGACATTACCGATTCTGATATTTTAAAATTCCCATGTGAAATAAGATTAGCCTACAACTAAAACTGTAGCACCTACACATCTCTTTTAGGCATTTCTGGTAAATATGCAAGGCGCCCTTATATTCATCCGAACTGTAAGATGCAGCTTCCTGTAATGATCCCAAGTCTAAAAGAATGGCTTCAAACAAGTGCCAGTTGCTTGCCAGGTCATTTATGTCTTTAATCAACATGATTGTCTTTCCGGGAAGTCGTCGTTGTAGATCATCCTTCAATGTTGTTGGTTGATTTTCTGAAGAAAGATTGACCAAGGCTATGGGGTAGGCTGTGTCAATCACTTTGTCTTGGGCGGCATATCTCTCAGGTGAAGTGTCGACTTTCGGTGAGGCCTGTGAGACTTGTGCAGTGTCGGAAGAACATGCGCCTAGTTGTGACGTACTAGAAGCCATGTTCTTAGGATTAACATTTTCCGTACTGGAATATGATGTGCTGTTAATTGAAGAAAGATCGACCGAGGCTATGGGGAAGGTTGTGTCGATCACTTTTTCTTGGGTGTCATATCTATTAGGTGAGGTATCGACTTTCGGTGGGGGCTGTGAGACCTGTGCAGTGTCGGAAGAAAATGCGTCTAGTTGTGACGTACTAGAAGCCATGTTCTGAGGGTTAACATCTCCCGTACTGACAGATGATGTGCTGTTAATTGAAGAAAGATGGACCGAGGCTATGGGGTAGGTTGTGTCGATCACTTTTTCTTGGGTGTCATATCTATTAGGTGAGGTATCGACTTTCGGTGGGGGCTGTGATACCTGTGCAGTGTCGGAAGAACATGCGCCTAGTTGTGACGTACTAGAAGCCATGTTCTGAGGGTTAACATCTCCCGTACTGGCAGATGATGTGCTGTTAATTGAAGAAAGATCGACCGAGGCTATGGGGTAGGTTGTGTCGATCACTTTTTCTTGGGTGTCATATCTATTAGGTGAGGTATCGACTTTCGGTGGGGGCTGTGAGACCTGTGCGGTGTCGGAAGAACATGCGCCTAGTTGTGACGTACTAGAAGCCATGTTTTGAGGGTTAACATCTCCCGTACTGGCAGATGATGTGCTGTTAATTGAAGAAAGATCGACCGAGGCTATGGGGTAGGTTGTGTCAATCAATGTGTCTTGGGTAGCATATCCATATGATGAGGTGTCGAATTTCGGTGAGGCTTGTGCGGTGTAGGAGGAACATGCGCCAAGTTGTGACGTACTAGAAGCCATGTTCTGAGTGTTACCATCTCCCGTACCGGCGGATGATGTGCTTGTTATTGAAGTTTGGCCTTTAGTAGGTTGCGTCGGAGCAACTTCTGTACGAAGACCAACTCCTAAAGGGTCAACAGGAGAACCACTATCAAACGAAATTGCTGAGGCATTTTCCGAGCGGCCAACCTCTGTCTGAGACATGGATCTGGTGTCAGTAGAACTCAGAGCAGAAGAAGTCATACTTTGATCTCCTGTGGTAGCACTAGCAAAAACAGGAATGCTTTGTGGCTTACCACCAGTCTCGATTCTATCTATTTTATCCGCAGAGGGCGCTATGGTCAGGGTTGAATGTGCCTCATCTTCAGGGATGGGTAGAGGATGATCTGGTACCTCCCCGAGGAATTCAGCGAGTCGTGAAAGGTCTGCAGCTAGCATTTCAGCTAAATTGTTGCATTGGATGACGCATTTAGAGCACTGGAAGGTGGTTGGCTGGGACTTCTTGAAGATCATCATCAGTGCCTTCTTGGTGTTAGAATTGAAGCTCGTCATGGAGTGAACAACAACTGCAACACGGTCAGGTCCTGTTAAAATATATGTAAATTCTATGAATAATTCTAAACACATATTCTAGCCATAGATACATAAATACATGCATATAAATCATGATCCACGGATGGATCACAGAAATAGAGATGGTCAAAATATTTCGTGACTTTAAACAGAATGGTTAAAATAAAGCTTATCTACCTGACATAGATTTTCCTCGACTGTTCAATTCATCAAATACAATGAAAGATACAAAATAAATAGCGAGTTGAATACGGAATGATTATAGAATTACTTGTAAAATACCCCGCAAAATTAATAAAGATCCTTGTCAATGGATGAAGAGCGCACTCTTCCTTCCACTGTTTGTGGAGATTCAGTTTGAACCCGCACGCTGGAAGGGGAAATCCTATTATATGAGGAAATCCCCAGGTGAACAAATAGGTGATGTGCACGTACGTACGAGATGATGGGTAATGGCAAATATCCTATTCTTCGTCTTTTTTTGCACTAGTTTTGGCATGATTCTTTTAAATTTAACTTTTCAAAAAATGATAATCATATAAATTTTAAAGCTTTAGTTTGTTAAAAGTTTGTAATTGTAGTAACTGTAGAAGCAGTGAAATTGTATATCTGTCTCACTCTCCTTTCATTCCTGTTTCTTCATTTCTGCGTTGAGAATTCATAGCAACCCTTTTAGTACCTACGAGCTACGCGCACTGGAGCCATTTACCTACTGTAGAAAAGCTTAAATCGTAGAAGATTTTGAGATAAATCTGTTCCTATTGATATTTTTCAATTAGCAGTTTATCAAATTTTAAAATTGAATCATTGAATCCTACTCTAGAATCATCAGATCCATTGTCTTTATCTTTCTGAAATATCAAGCCTTCGTATTAGCCATTCTCACGCACTAATGCCCAACGATCGAATGCGAAAGCGTCATAAGCGCTGCCACTTTATTGAATCGTTCTCCCTTCTCAGTAAACCGCTTTAGTGTCATAAGCTCTCTGTTGTACCCAAAATCTTTCTTAGTAGGTCAATCGTCAAACATTGTTTTTAGTGCAGATTCTAAATGGACTGTATCAAAAGATACCACACACCTTTTCTTGTTCCGTTCTCAGTAACACAGTAGTACGGGGCCTTAAATTGTGATGAAATTATGTGTGTGTGTGTGTTTTACCTTTTGAGACGGCCCTTTCAGAATATGCAATGAAAAACAATGTTCTACTATGGACATATGTTGCGTACAACGGAGTGCTTAAAGGGCAAGTCCACTCCAAAAATAGCTCACTTTCAATAGAAGCAGAAAAATCAGACAAACCAATCAAAACAAGTTTGAGCAAAAATCGGATAACTAATAAGAAAAAAGGTATTGTGGTCTTCTCTCTTTCTCTGGCGCCTCGGGTTCGAACCCAGTTATGCCTATCTGATAATCCTGTAGCTTCAAGCATGATCGTCCCAGAATGTAAGCCCGGATGACTATTCCTTACAAAGCCTCAACTCTCTCATCCAAAGTCCCCCTGCCGAACGAATGCCTAAATACACACACTCACGCACACCCCTTTTCCCCGCCCAGACAGGAAGATGGTGGAGAGGAAATAACCTTTTCTGTAGACATTTCGAGTACTTACTGTGGTTGATAATGACATTATTTTTTTTGTCTGTCTAAACTGACGCATTGAACTCTGCGATAAACCTATATGTCATTATTTACAACAGCCCATGTAAAATCATATGAAACATATATCTGAAGTATAATCATTTAGAATGACTCACCATAAATTTTCTTGAGTGTGGGTAGGAACTTGCTGTACTTGGCGTCTGCTAAGTCAGTGATGGAGTTACGACCTTGTGAAATTGAATGCAACAGAACGACGGCATCGTAGGTCTCTCCTGGCTGGAACAACTGTAAGTCTTGTCGGGTGAGTTTCACAAAGACGCATCTGAAATCATAATTCTCGCGCTTAATTTGTTCAATTAACTTATCTGTCGAGCTTTCTGTCGATACAGAGAGAAAAGCGATGACAATTTTGTTCCCGCTCGCCATGATGACCTTCTGCCCGTCGTTGGTTGCAAAGCTTGACCCGCAGTTTAATGAGAAGTCAGTGCGGATATCTTGCTAGCTGAAGCATCTTTTGCGTCGCAATAAGATCAACGTCAGAATGTTGAATGAGGGTAACTTGCAAAATTGTAATACGATGTGGGAGCTGGAAAAACCCACTGCCTTGTATTGGTGTACAAATATGGTCACGTCTGTATGGGCGGTGCTTCGCTCAAGTATAGAGCATGCGCAGTAATTTGTCTGCAAAGGAGAGCAGTTCAGGAGTAGCTTAGCACAAAGCACTTGGTAATTATATGGGGCATTTCATGCACGGCAACAACATCTATTTGGATTTAAAGTTATTTTCTTGTTATGATTGCACAATGTAGTTGGGAAAACCCACTTGATTCATTTGTCTGGGAGGTCTTTAGCTCACGCATGCGCCGTGATTTACCTGCATAAGCCACACCTCCATAAAGCAGTATTCTCCTTTAACAACACGTGAATATGTGTATCTCCACTTTCGAGAATGGAGAGGAAGTCTATCCTTTTTCATGGCCATTCTATTTTCCAAATCTTTGTCTGACTTAATAAGTGCCTTAAAACCAAAACAATGTTTAACGTGGATATTTCAATCGATTTCCCAAGGCTATCGTAAATCATCATCCAATAAAAATCTAACTTAAAGGTAAAGACCAGTATTGGAAACGCCCCAATTTCAAAAAATGAAATGGAAGCTCCTATTACCAATCATGTGAAAGAATATGTTTTAACTAATACATGATGATAACAATTTTTGCCGGGAAACCGCCTACTAATTGATATATTTGGTAAATTAGTTTATCTATTGTTATATGAGAGATAAACGCACGTGTCGCGTACGTGTGCATAGTCCCATATACATCTTTCTGTGTACAGTGCTTGTAACTTTACGAAGACTGGGCCAATTTCTTATCATTTTGATGATTCCAGAACCTTGCAGTACCTTGCACCAATACTTATATGCTAGATGATCAACCTTTTCTGATCGATTCCATAACGTTTCTTTCACAATGCAATCGCATGACCATAACTGTTTTTTATCTTTAAATATTTTTTTGCGCAAAAAAAAGAAGACATATGGATCAATCATGCGAAGCCCACAAAATGAAAAATCATTACAGGTTTTTTTTCTTCGCGTGACTCTTATCATTGGATTAATTCATGTCTATGTTGATATATGAATTATAAGTTAATATAAAAAAAAAATACTTGAAAATATTAAATATCAGTCCTTTATAAGAATCTATAATTACAATTACTCCACATGTACTATTAAATGACCCTACTGAAAGTTAAACTGGAAATAGTTATAGGCCTATGTAAATGATATTGGCCTTGATGACGACTTTGATGTGTCATGTTCTTGCTAACGAACCTACATGTTAACTCTGTTATATCCAACATGTGGATATTACAATTTTCATATATACTTTTTTTATCCCCATGTGTTTGATGATCGTCCAATCAAGAAGCTGCTCTCAAACACACTTTCGTGAAAGATGCTGCAGAACCTGCACCGAAGTCAGATAGCGTTTCCTTTTGCGCATGTAATCTGTAGAACTTTGGACAGTACTGAATGTTATATGTCTCCACCCCCTCATAGTTAAATAAAAGCGTAACTTTAAAAATAGCGTCTGAGAAATTCGATAGAGTGTGTAAATGAGTAACAGATCCAAGACCTTTTGCGAAACATTATTTTCAGATTTGTAAATTATTTTTATGTTTAATCCTTACCCGTTCAAACTTTCTGATTTGTTTATATATACTGTTCTTGAGAATTGTTGTTATATATTGTACTGTTGTTGAAAATTGCGTATTTAATTTGAACTACATTGCCGCTATACTGATTTCTTGTGTCAAGTGACAAGGTTTTCCACGAGATAGTAGGGACTTTTAGATTTGCACAACGATAACGTGGATTGCTACGATCGACGTACTTTTAATGCACTGCCTTGAATGGACGCCTCACGTATCAGTCCACGCAAATCTAAAAGTCCCTAATAATATACCAGGGACGTGATAGAGAAGGACTGGAATCAAGCCGCTCTCCTTTGACCCAATGCTCCAAGCTGCCGAAAAATTATGCGCTAATATGCAACTGTTGACCAGGCGGTGAGATAAAAGAGCGCATGAAATTTCAGGATTTAGAATTCCTACTTCAGAAATGGTATCTCAGCAACTGTTCGCTTTCTCTTTCAATGATTTCTCATTCATTGTTGATTGTGTAAAGAGTAGAACAAGCGAACACAAACTTGTGTAATTTCATCCTTTTTTAACTTAATTTTAATCGAAGATTGTAAATCATGGATTAAATAACGGGACATTAAAACATGTACAAATTAGCGCATTATCCTAAAATATTGAGCTTTTGTCAGGTTGTCATTTTTCTTTTACCAACTCTGGCACACAAATTATAGGAAGGACGGAGTACTAAAATTTGAAAATTTGTTTGATGCACTTTTCCCAACACAATCCCCATATAAAGTTTTTGATTTACACTGAAATTTTGCCGGTAATTTAATATTTTGTAATAAATGTAAAACTGATGCCTGGCTTCCAAAAGTCCCCGCAGTGGAAGCGCGGTTCGGAGCATGAAACTTCAAATCCAAGTAGAATGTTACACATCCCATTGTTACGCTTCAGAACTCACGAATGCGGTTGAATAAATTACAACAGATTCGCCTCCTTCCTTTCACCTCCCTGAATGAACCCCCACCCTCAAAACTCCACACAAATCAATACACAAGCACACATATACACAGACACGCACGCCGCAGCCGTCCACACACACGCACCTACACGCTCCCTTACACACAGACATATGTGTTTGGATGATAGAAAATCCATACTAATTTACTGTATGATATTGTACGGTCGCATGTTGTTTGTATTGTTTCAGGAGGCAACTGATTGGAATTTATAGACCTTTGGTTCCTTAGACTTTGCCTCCTCAGTGATTCTTGAGTATAAAGTACACGTGAAGATAAGTTATATATGATTGAATTAAAAAATATCTACTGTAAGTTTAAAAAACCTTAAACTTTGTGTTTGTTATTTAGTATAAACAAAATAACATGTCTACGCCATTCGTATTGAATACAAAAAGTGGATTAACATGTTAACCAAACCATTAGGAACGTCATGATCATGAAACAGAATTCATTTTGACACAGACACTCACACGCACATCCACGCCCTTACATGCACATAACTACATGCATATAAACAAATTAAAGGTAATGATGAATCTTGCATAAGTTCATTCTTTAACCTTTCCAACTTTTTAACCGTTGGTGTAAATAACGCATTTAAAGAATACATCATGTTAGACTTAAAGGACAACCCAACATTTATATGAAATCAGGAAAATAAGAGAAACAAAAGAGCGAAAGTTTGAAGTAAATCGGACGAATAATAAGAAAGTTATAAATGTTTTAAATATGAGATCACTAAATCTTAGCGAAATAGGTCAGTGGGTTGTGACATAGACATGGAGAACTCCCCAGTTTGTCACGCACACAAATATTATTCATTTTGTTTTCTCCTTGTGCCCTCTCTCTTGGGACACTACTCAAAATATATTATGGATATCAGATTGTTAAAAGTCTGAATAGAAAAGACCCTCGTTATTCATGCATTTTGAAGAAAAACAACAAGAAAATTTAGTAATTTTGTGTATTGAAACAAATGGGAAAGTTTCCCGGCACTGCGTCACAGTGACATTACCGATTCAGTCAATTCGAAGTACAAATACGTATAATGATTACAACTTTTAAAAAATCCATTATTTTCTTATTATTTGTCCGATTTCATTAAATATTTCACCAGTCTACCTCTCTGATTTTCGAATTTCTTTGAGTGTATTGGTCTATTGTTTGGATTTTCATTTAACAATGGAAGGTTAATGGACTTGAAGCAGCTAGTCCAAAACGGGCGGACAGGTGGAGTCAAAGTATCATCCTGATCTTTACCGACACCTGAAATATGAAACACTAGCACTTTCATTCTCTTTCGCTGTTCTCACGAGACTTCAGCAGACGTCTCGATTACATGTTCCTTAGAAACAAAATATTAACATGATTAATCTCAGCTGTCTGTCAACTTGAAGAACTCGACCAATATCTTTGAAATGATGCAGGTTTGTAGAATAAATCAACGTCCACAACGAGAGCGTAAACCATTAAAGTGTATTTATTGATATGAAGAGCACATAACGATGATGAAAATACAACTATTATGGGCAGGGCGTTCGTGACCTACTTCTAACTTCACAATGTTAACGGCGCCAAACGTATTGAAAGTCACCGCACCCATTAGTGTACAAAATATTAACCTATGTTGGTTATTACTACTACTCTGTTATACATCTATCCTATTGGCTATTGCTGCCTGCAAATACCAGAGCAGAGCATTAATCTATTCACACTAAAAGAAAAACGGTAAACAAACAAACAAACAAAGGAGTTAAAGAAATCAATACTAAAGAAGTCATGAACGTGATTGATATGTTAAAGTTTTCGCAGAAGTTATGAATATTACAGTTTTAAAGCGTTACCAATATATGAATCCCTTTTGGAAGATATACAGAGAAACAAACAAATCAACGAACCAAACAACGAAGAAAGTTGATTTATTAAATAAAAAATTACAAAAGGTCTGTAAAATATATCATATAGAATATGTACAACATTGCCGTTTACCGTAGTTTCTCATTCATTAAAAAATCACAATTGTAACTTTCGAGTAAATCCTATACCAATGAAACGGTTTTCAGTGGAATTTGTAATTTTGTTTAAAAATATTATATAGAACTCAATCGCAAAGACCCATAAGAATTCAACTTATAGGCAATTTTAAAAACCCAATAATGACTATAGAAATCATGTTTGGATTATTTATGTCACATTCATTTCCACAATTTCACTAAATGACACATTATACTATATGAAATGCCTTATGTTGATTTCTCGAAGTCTGTTATAGTTATATTTGTTATCACCAACTGTATTACACGGGGTATAGTTACATTAGTGTGGAATACTCATATCGTCGTCATCATAATTATATACGACGGTCAAGATGAAAATTTAGTGATTACACTGGCATTTCATGGTGCAGCCTTTGGTAGGAAGGGGTGGTTTGATATCCCATTTGAGTAAGAGGTTAGGAGACAGAGAGAGAGAGAGAGAGAGAGAGAGAGAGAGCGAGAATGAAAAAGGTGGGGACGGTGCCATTCTCATGGATACGGGAGTAATGAATTTTAGAGATGAAAGAAGAGTCAGAGTTATTGTTAGAGATTATAGAGATTTCCAAAAATTTGTCTTTATTGAAGAAAAATTGATAATTAGCATGAACCTCACACGAATCCTAATTTTATTGTATAAATGTTGCAACACGTATACATGTATTTGCCTCTCCATTGTCACATACATGTATCGTGTAGATATCAATCAAGCTACACGTATTTACCAAAAATCTTGGCGGTATTTAATGAAACAAAAATCATGCATGTACTGACACCATAACCAATACAATCAGCATGATAAAAGCATTATTCTCTTAATAGACTTCCATTGCCAGACGAAAGAACTCCTTTAAGGTCGGCCTATGAATCCACTACCCCATCCACGTACTTCTACCAGCCTAGCTTCTTAATAAAAGACGGGACAAACTTTGATAATTGAGTTTGAATGTTCTTGAAGAAACTGGGTCCCTTCTGAAGGCCAGCTGCGTGGTATCTTTTGTTGCAATCGAGAAGCCAGAAAACCAGTCGATTTTTCGTGTTATCATCAAAGAGAGATGGTCTGCAAGATTCACTGCTGTACTGAAAGACAGAAACTTCTGTGGTCTTGTCGATCTCGCTTATCCTGCGTATGGTATCTGCAAATAATAAAACGAGAAGAAATGTTGAATGTGCCGTAACGGGTAAGGATAGTGGCATGTTTCTCTATTATGAAAAGGAACATCTACATAGAAAACTCGGACTAGAAGACGATATACACAGTGCCACACAGTTGTAGCGAAAAGCATATAGGGTTTAAAATATTAGTAAAATAAAAAAATAAATGTGTAAAACAGAAGATGTTGTTGAGTCAGAGATTAAATATATAAGTTACCTCACCTGCATGTTTATGGTCAGAAGGAGTATTCGTCGGAGCGGGCATCAACATGGCTAAATTCTGGGGTACCACTAAAGGGTAGTAAGATTGAGATAAGCGATTATTAGACCCCCTGCAACAAGTTTATGCAATGTATAAAATTGTAATACCCCATTGGAATTTATTTTTTGTAGAAGATTCTTCGAACATACATTAGAAATATTAACAAGTATGTAAACGTTTTAGAATTTGTTTATAAACGAATAAGAGCTTGTTTTTTAAATGTGGATGTTATTATAACAATATCTCCTAATAAATACTAGTGAAATTCTATAGAACATGTTTTCACTATACACATGTAGGTATATCGACTTAATATAGAGGTGCGATCATCATGTCATTATTTACAGATTGAGAGCTCACTGGAACGTGCAAATTTAAAGTCTTCTGTATCAGGACAATAACCCCCGAAAAAACTTCTCCCCAAGGACAATAACACCCCGGAATATTACCCCTAGGACAATTACCCCCCTCGTGGACAATTACCCCCCAAAAAAATCAGGGTGGACTTCCCGTTTAATGGGGGGGGGGGGGGGAGGTTGTCCTAGGGGGTTATTTTCAGGGGTGGAGGTAATTGTCCTTGGGGTAATTTCCCGGGGTGATTGCCCAGGGGGTAATTGTACTAAAACCAAAGTCTTCTATTACGTTGTAACTTAAGGGAAACAGAATTGCGAAAGTTTGATATAAATCGGAAAAATAATAAGGAAGTTATAAATGTTTGAAATATGAGATCACTAAATCTATGTGAATCGCAAAGTAACAAATTGGTCAATGGATCAGTCATGGCAATATGGATTGTGATTTATTCTCACTATGAACATGACGGACAGAGAAAGAGGACAAAAATATACAGTTCCTCATTCTACCCTCAACAATTGCTGTGGTAGATAAAGGAACATCCCTTCACTGCTATTATGTAAACATGTGTAGAACATGTGAATTTGCATGTGACACCGTGTAGTAAAATATAATTTATTTTTGTTTCTTCTTCTAAGCGCCTTCTTCTTTGTGGCATTACTCAAAAGGCATACTCTTGCCTATACAATTCTGAAATGATTGTGACAAGGATTAATCTTAACATATAAATTTTGCATTTTCTCAGAAATCGGATTAATCAAATGACCCTTCTAATTCTAAGTATAAATCTGAGAAGATTATAAACTTAATCTATCAATAATAAACTATAATGTCACCAAAGGAGGCAAGAGCAATTTTTCCTGTATGGGCAACATTATATTAGAAAAAACCTACAACTAAAACTGTAACACCTACACATCTCTTTTAGGCATTTCTTGAAAAAATTCAAGGCGTCTTTGTATTCAACCGAACTGTAAGATGCAGCTTCCGGTAATGATCCCAAGTCTACAAGAATGGCTTCAAACAAGTGCCAGTTGCTTGCCAGGTCATGTATGTCTTTAATCAACATGATTGTCTTTCCGGGAAGTTGTCGTTGTAAAACATCCTTCAATTTTCCGGGTTGATATGCTGAAGAAAGATTGACCAAGGCTATGGGGTAGGTTGTGTCGATCACTTTGTCTTGGTCGGCATATCTATCCGGTGAAGTGTCGACTTTCGGTGAGGCATGTGAGAATTGTGCGGTGTCGGAAGAACGTGCGCCAAGTTGTGACGTACTAGTAGCCATGTTCCGAAGGTTACCATCTCCCACACTGGTGGATGATGTGCTTGTCATTGAAGTTTGGCTTTTAGTAGGTTGCGTCGGAGCAACTTTTGAACGGAGACCAACTTCTAAAGGGTCAGGAGAACCACTATCAATCGAGATTGTTGGGGCATTTGTCGAGCGGCCAACATCTGTCTGAGACATTGAACTGGTGTCAGTAGAACTCAAAGAAGAAGCCATACTTTGATCTCCTTTGGTAGCACTAGCATTTGTGGCTTGTGGCTTACCACCAGTCTCGATTGTATCAACTTTATCCGCAGAGGACGATGCGATAAGGGTTGAATGCGCCTCTTTGTCAGCGATGGGTAGAGGATGATCTGGTACCTTCCCCAGGAATTCAGAGAGTCGCGAAAGGTCTTCAGCTCGCATTTCAGCTAGATTGTTGCATTGGATGACGCATTTAGAGCACTGGAAGGTGGTTGGCTGGGACTTCTTGAAGACCAACATCAGTGCCATCTTGGTGTTAGAATTGAAGCTCGTCATGGAGTGAACAACAACTGCAACACGGTCAGGTCCTGTCAAAATATATGTAAATTCTATGAATAATTCTAAACTCATATTCTCGCCTTAAATACATAAATACATGCATATAAAAATGACGTCATGATCCCCGGACGGATCACAGAAAGTAGAGATGGTCAAAATCTTTGGTGACTTTAACCATAATGGTTTACATAAAGCTTATCTTCCTGAAATAGATTTTCCTGGACTGTTCAATTCATCAAATAAACTTTAACAAAAAAGAACAGAAATAGCTAGTTGAAAACTCAGGAGTACAGAATTACTATTAAAATACCCAGTAGAATTAATAGAGATCCTTGTCAATGGATGAAGAGCGCCCTCTTTTCCTCACTGTTTGTGGAGATTCAGTCTCATGATTCTCTTCAATTTCACTTTTCCAAAAAGTAATAGACATATGAACCGTTTACGAAATTGTAAAGCTTAAGTATGATTAAAGTTTATATTTGTAGCAATTTGAGAAGTAGTGAAATGTTTCCATCTCTCTCTCTCTCTCGATCTCTCTCGATTCTTCTATTCCTGTTCAATCCTTTCTGCGTTTAAAACATAGTAACCCTTTAAAAACCTTCAAGCTACGCGCACTGGAGAAGACTTTAAATGTACTAAGATACATTGAGATAAATCTTTTTCTGTTGACATTTTTCATTAGGCAGTATATTTCATTTTCAAGATAAGACCATGGCTATATTTTTAATTGAATCCTTCTCTAGAATAATCAGATTCATTGTCAAGCCTCCGTAATAGCCATTCTCACGCACTGATGCTCAAAGCCTCGGGTGCGAACACGTGATAAGCGCTGCCATAAAATTGAATCGCTCTTGCTTCTCAGTAAACTTTCTCAAGCACCCCGTTGTACGCAAAATCTTTCTATAGTAAAACATTGTTTTCATTGCATGTTTTAAAAGGACTGTATCAAAAGATAACACATACACACACACTCACGCACACACACCCCACACACACTATCACAATTGGATAAAAATAATATTAGCTCACATTTATTATGCGCCTAATACTTTGTTTTCTAGGCGCAGCACGTATTTACCCCGGTCATCGGATTCAGGCTTTAATACCCGCAACACAATGTATGCACATTTTCCACTCCCTGGGGAGCATTCCAGCCAGTCGCCATTTTACAAGCGCCATTTGCTAATCCAACCACATTAACTTTCGCATCCAACCGGTTACCCATTTAACACCTGGGTGGAGAGTGGCAAATGTAGATCACTGTCTTGCCAAAGGACATCAGTGCCGCGGCGGGACTTGAACCGCGGCCGGACCTTGTGATCCACAGTCCGGTGACACATCCACTCGGTTTCTAGGACACCTACCCCCTGGACATCAACCCCCGGATAACCACCCCCATTTAACTACCCCCTAGGACAACTAACCCCCCGGATAACTACCCCCGGACAACTACCACCAGGACAACTTCCCTAAAACAACTACCCCAAGGGGGTTAGTTGTCCTAGGGGGTAGTCGTCCTAGACTCCTAGAGGATCGTCACGATTCGAAATGAAGGCCTTGTCTTTACGCAGCTGCTTTGCGCCGTTTGACCCGGGAAGCAGAGTTGCTCGGAGGTCAACTAGGGCGCGCACTTTTTTATTCTTGGAGTAGCACGTTGTTGTTGTTGGTAATAGTTTAGTGGCGTTCATTCAGTATTGAATATATACGCCATATCATTTTTATAAGAAAATCAGTTATACATAAGAAAACTGAGAATAAAGATTTGTAATTTCATAATTAATTATTGGGTAACGCAATGTATAAGGAGTCTCTGGATGGTTTGCAACTTTGTGTTTCTGCTTTAAAAAAAAGTTTAATCTGGTCAGCCCGGTTACGATTGCATGGAAAAATAGCTTTGCGATTTGAAACAGGCTTCTCGGCTACTCGGCGTGCGTGCGCAGTGATCTTTTTATTTTGTAACGCACGGAGCGAGATCTATAGTTAGCATGTGCACGCGATGAAGAAAAAAAAAACAGTTAAAGGACGTAATCGCATAATACGTAAACAATGAACAATACAATAAACAATGGACGAGCACGCAGGCATGCTTGTATACAACAACATGACACAGCACATGGCGCGTGCTATTTCTCCGAACCGGAAATTACCCTTCGAAGGTCCAATACGTGTGTTTCAAAACTATGGTGGCCCTGAAGGGACATCGCGAATAGACTAAATCGTGAAAAATATGCGATAAAATTCACGATATCGTCAATTTTATCGCATATTTTTCACGAAGAAATTCACGAAATTGACGATATCGTGAACTTTATCGTGAACTTTTCACGATGAAATTGACGATATCGTGAATTTTATCGTGAAAAGTTCACGATATAAATTTATATAATAATATAAATTTTATCGTGTACTCTATCGTGTACTCTATCGTGTACTCTCCTGACGGGCGCTTCGTAAACAAAACCAGCCCTAGCTGGGGGAGACAGAGAGAAGGAAAAAAGGGAAAGGGAAAGAGAAGATAAAAGGAAAGAAAGAATAATAATAAGAAAAGAGGGAAACGGGGGGGGGGGGGCGAAGGGCTCTTGCCTCTCCTCACTCCCCCCCCCCCCCTCCCCGAAGAAAAATCAGAATCACCACAACTCTTACATGTTACATGCAGGCCCCGCGGAACGTTTTTCAAAGTGGAGAATTAACGATCAGGTAGGGTGTGGCGAGCGTAAATTGGTGTAGGGTCCAGGGGCTTTGCCCCCCGGAAGCTCAGGGTTTTTAGGCATTAAATTGCGGTCAGATAAGCATATTCAGATACCTTATTTGAGAAACTGGCAGGTCACTAATTGGTGGGGCGTCCAGAGGGCAGAGCCCACGGAAGCTCAGAGGTTTTAGGTATTTAATTACGGTCAAATTAGCATCCACGGGCCCGCCTTGAGGCCCTAAGTGGGGTTTAGGGGGCAGAGCCCCCGGAAGCCCAGGGGTTTTAGGTATTTAATTACGGTCAGATGAGCATCCAGGGGCCCTCTTTAAGGTCCATGGTGGGGTCCAGGGGGTGGGACCCCCGTGAGCCCCCGTAAACTCATGGGTTTTAGGCCTTTAATTACGGCCAGATTAGCATATTTCGATACCTCCTTTCTGACATTGGCGGGTCACTCATTTTTCTCTCTCTCTCTTTCTTTCTTTTTCTCTTTAACATACTTTTTCAAAATCGTGAGGGGGAGGGGGCTCTAGCCCCCGAGCCCCGACGTTCTGCAGGCCCCGACGTTCTGCAGGCCCCGACATGGAGGCTTCTAAATAAACACATTCTTTCGCCCGACTGTAAATTTGGGAATTTGTAATTTTCCAACAAACGCATAAAAAGGTACGATTTACCAAAATGTCTTCTCACTCGTATAATAAAAAAACACATACGCTTTCTCATCCTCTCACAATATTTTTATGATATGCGCTTTTCGCTATAATTATAAAAAAAAAAACCCTCCATTGATTAATATAGAGGCATGCGGAATGTATAGGAAATTTTAATTGTGTTAACTTTCCTTTTCTTTGAATGGAATATAATTTGTATGTGATTCAATTCCGGTTTTAGTATTTGTTTGTTATTTTTGTTTAAAAACTACAAACTATCTTTGCTCCTTTACTGCTTTGCCCCCCCCCCCCCCCATCCACTTCCGGCGCAATGCGTTTATCATCTCTCAGAAACGTGATTCTGGCTCTATATACAACAGCCCATGTAAAAATCATATGAAACATATATCTGAAGTATAATCACTCAGAATGACTCACCATAAATCGTCTTAAGTTTGGGTAGGAGCTTGCTGTACTTGGCGTCTGCTACGTCAGTGATGGAGTTACGACCTTGTGAAATTGAATGTAACAGAACGACGGCATCGTACGTCTCTCCAGGCTGGAACGACTGTAAGTCTTGCTGGGTGAGTTTCACAAAGACGCATCTGAAATCCTCATTCTCGCGCTTGATTTGTTCAATTAACTGATCTGTAGAGTTTTCCGTCGAAACGGAGAGTAAAGCGATGACAATTTTGTTCCTGCTCGCCATGATGAACTTCTGCCCGTCGTTGGTTGCAAAGTCAGTGCGGATAGCTTGCCAGCTAAAGCACCCTTTGCGTCGCAATTGATGGAGGGTAACAAGCAAGTTTGTAATACGATGTGGGAGCTGGAAAAACCCACTGCCTTGTCATTGTGTACAAATATGGTCACGTCCGTATGGGCGGTGCTAAGCTAAAGTATTGAGCATGCGCAGTAATTTGTCTGCAAGGGCCAGCAGTTAAAGAATAGCTTAGCACAAAGTACCTACAGTTATATGGGGCATTTTGCATGGCAACACAATCTATTTGAAAATTGAGGCGTTTTGTGGTTGTGATTTCATAATGTTGTTTGGAAAAACCCATTTTATTGTCATTGTTTCGCCATGCCTTCATCGGCCTGGGAGGTACTTTTACTCACGCAGGCGCAGTGATATACCTGCATAAGCCACACCTCCATAAAGCAGTATTCTCCTTATAAACGACGCCATCACACACTTTTATGAACGTGTGTATTTCCGCTTCCGAAAGCGAGTCTACCCTAATTCTTGGCTATTCTAGATATCAATCTCACGGTTAAGCAAATACCTTTCAAATACAAAGGCAAAACAAACAACAAAAAATAACGGGTAATTATTAAGTTCCTCATCTGAAATACTTTGTTCATTTTTGAGAAATCACGAATAACTTGGCAAAGCTTGGCTGCAGATAACTTTTAGGATAAACTACAATTCACATATTTCTGTTTTAAATTTGTTGCAAACTCCTGTAGAGATATACAATTAATAGGAACATGGCGACAATCTCCGAAAGTGACCTGCTGGAGGATATAAGAGAGATTCACGATATCGTTAAAGATTACAAGCCAGGTAAAAACGTCACCCTTCCCGACAAGATTTCCTTTCCCGAAAACCTCTTCGTTGGATTGTTTGGAAGAACTGGGTGCGGAAAAAGTTCTCTGATAAATTCCCTAAAGTTTGCAGCTCAGGGACGTTTGAGAAAGTCGCAATGGATTGAAGTAGCAAGTCAGGAGAAAGCAGGGGGTCATACCATGTTCAGAAAGATCGCCAATTTGACCCAATGCATCTACGTCATTGATAACCGAGGACTAGACAACCCTAGTGCAGAAGAAGTTCATGCTGAAATAGCAGCACAACTTGGTGAGTAATTCTTTGGGTTTCTATTTCTTCTTGCGACATAAAACTAACGATTTCCAATCACAATAGATTTGTACTTTACCAAGTATTTATAATAGCACACCGCCACTGATACACATTTCTTTAAAAAAAAAACGTTTGACAACTCGTATTGCATTCAACTGACTAACGTTTGACAACAAGTAGGCCTATTTTATTTTTTGTAAGCGTTTATATGATTTTATCATCTCTACTGGCGTTGACAATTTTAACGACCGCCGCGGGGGTCCTGCGCAGGCGCGTACGCAGGATTTTTTCAAGGGGGGTTTTAACATTTATAAATCGGTCCGAAAGTTTCGCAACGACTCAGCCAGCCGCTGAATAAGCGGGGGGGGGGGGGGGGGGGGGGGGGGGGGGGGGTAAGAGGACACTTTTTTAACATTGGGAATATTTATTTATTTATTTTTTAATAAAAAAAACAAAAACAAAAACAAAAGGGGGGGGGGGGTTTAGGTTTATTTTAGGGGAGTTTACATACATAAAATTACAAAAGTGGGGGGAGGGGGTTAACCCCCCCCCCCCCCTGCGTACGCGTCTGATCCTGCGCGTCGGCTATTTTCGGTAGCCAAATTTCCTTACAAATAGATTAATTCTGAGATATATACTTGATTATATAGCTATAACAACATGGTTTTCATGATAAAGGTAGCCAGAGTATTTACAGTCCAACAAATCAGTCCATCAAATCATCTTGACGGGTTTCTGTCTTCATTTTCATTTTAGACGGAGACCGAGGCTACAGTGAACAGGTCCAATGGTTAGGTGAAGAAGTACAACGGTTCGATATCCCGGCAGTTGATCGTAAGAAAGGACACCCAATAACATGTGCTGTTTTCGTGTTTAGGTAGGCCTGTTGAATGTTTTTATTTATGTTGATTTAGATAAGAGAATGCTCATTTATAATTTAAAGGCAGCTATTGCCAGCAGGCAGGCACGTAGCCAGAGTTTGATGTTTGTGGGGGTAATCGTTCGAGGTAAAAAAGAGGGTCTAAAAAAGTTCGACTGATCTTGGATTTGTTTTTTTGTTTTTTTTGGGGGGCATGTGCCCCCCCCGTGTCCCCCCCCCCCCTTGGCTACGTGCCTGCCAGCAGGTGTTATATAGTTCTGGCTTCGATACTGCAAGCATTTGATAATTCATGGCCTATGTGAGCAGTGGCGTGGCGTTCATCAATGGGATTGGGGCAGTGTTGTCCCCCCCCCCCCCCCTGTGCCACTAAACCTAAACATATACTTAATAACATTCACTTTGCTAATCTGCATAAAAAAAATTTGTTCCTAAAGGACAATAAACTCGGCAAACCCCTAATTACGATATGAGTTAATTCGGTGTATACTGTGACGTTTTTACTCAATCTTGATGAAAAACACATACACTGCAGCCAGAAATCGATACTACAGTATATGGAAGTACAGGCACCCGTGGCATAGTCGTGTGGTCCGAACATTTTTAGCTATTTCTGGTCATACTTTACTGTGTTACGAGAGCAATTGGGGAGCATCCTTTCAAGGAAACTTGCTATCATGATGTTCTTCTAAACTAAGGTGATGTTCTTCTAAAATAACATTAAACGATTAAGAGTTTACAATTCTATTGTTTCTCACCTTTCTCAGAAATCAAATCTTGATAGCAAAGTACTATCAGAGAAGTTGACTTGTGAAAGTTTGAGTAAAATCGGACAAAAAATTAGAAAGTTATTAAGTTTTGAAAGTTGTAATCACTACAATGCAGGTATATGGGCCTTTTCAAAATGGCCGGACAACTTTCCCATTGTTTCCGAATTCCGACACACAAAATACGTCGCAACCTTACAAAAATGTATGACTCAGGGGATCTTTTCTCTATGGAGGACCTATAATAATTTATTATTCATAATATCTTTTGCGTTTTGAGATTTGCATGGCCTTAGTGATTTCTTATTTATTACAAACATTCATAACTTTCTTATTATTGGTTCGATTTATTTCAAACTTTCGTTCAGTTGGACTTATTACAAGAGTTGTATTGCCCATTAAGAACAGTCAAGTAATTCCCGGTTCTTAGTTATTTCTGTTGAAATAATAAGGTCGAATTAATAACCAAGTTACTGAGTAACAATTGTAAAGCTGACCCTTTTTTCTATTCTCTTCTTTCTGTTATATTACTAGCGCTATTCATGACATCAAATCAGATTTTGCTGGGCTCAATCACTTGGTTGATTTTCTGCACCGTCGCCAAGGTAATATATAAATATTTTTTTTAAATCCCATGTAATACCAACATTTTCTTTAAGACAAATAAAAATGAAACAAATACCTTTTCCAAAATGGTCAAATTGTTATCTCATAAAATGAGAATTAAATTTAAAAGCTTAATTTTCTATCGGTGGATAGTGGGTTACAAATATATTTTTTAATATGCATGTAGACAGTTGAATAACGTACCTTAAGGAAACGAAACAAGCCATAACCAAATGAAAATAAATATTATATGTGCTTATTATTTTTTCATCACCAAAAACTATCCATGTTTCGTATCATATTTCTATTCTTTGTAAACTTTGTCTGAGCCTTAATTTTACATGTGAGCGAAACAAACATCCATGTTGAACGATTTCATACTTTCAATATTGTTCGAAATATGACGTAGGGTTCCATAAACTGAAAATATATTAGGTGCAAAATGGACAAAAAACTTAAATAATGTTCAACGCCTCTGGGCATACTCAAAACAAAGATGTTAATAGATTTGTTTGTCTTTTCTTCTCGTCTTATCATCATGCATTGCAGGGTGTTACCCCGTTGCCGTCATCACCCACGTTGACGTAGCCGAGCGAAACGACATCGACATCCTGCTCGCTGTTCTCCGGGTCTCAGGGATCGGCGATATCTACGAGGTGGCCAACATCACCAACGATAAGACCAAACTAGATGCGCAGTACCAACTGAATCTTCTGAACCTGATCGAGAGATGCATAACCATTGGAAATGATACAGCTGTCTTCAAGCACTACCAACGTGTGGAGCTGGAGCAGAAGGCGGAGAAGGCGAAGATGGGTCCGACAGAGAAACCAGTGCCAACAGCAAAGGTATCACATCAAGGGGCTCAAAGCGTCAAGAGGACGGAGAAGAGTCAGGAGTGGGAAATGGTGGAGGGGGAAAGAAGAGAGGTCGAACAACTCAAGAAAGACCTTGAGAAGAGAAGTATGGAGCTGGAATTCCTGGAGCGGGATCATAAGATGAAGATGGAGTTTGAGAAGCAGCAGCATGAGCTTCAGATGGAGCGACAGAAGCTGGAGTCACGCGAGATGCAACTCCAGGAAGAAGAGCGGGAACGTCGGTTCCAAGAACAGTTGCGGAAAATAGAGGCTGACAAACGTGAAGAGCTCATGCGCATCATGGAGGCCAACAGATCTAAGGGTCATGGATTCCGACCAGTAATCAATCTCCCTGGCTGCCCAATACAGTGATCAACAATTTTATAATTATTATAACTATTTGGCATACTGCGCCATATTTGTGGCATAAATTGGTTGGAATAGCAGCTAACTAGTATAAATATTGTTCTTAATTTCTCTTGACCGTTAGCAAAGCAAAAACAAAATACTTTGTCGATAGGTCCTTCTATGCTCTGCTCCACGTTTGTGGAATTCTCTTCCAGCTTCCCTTCGTTGCATCTCTGATATTACCTTGTTTAGATCAAAATTAAAACCAACCTAATGGAAAAGGCATATTCAACCATGAACCTACTTAAACCTAGTTCTTTAATAGTGACCTTAACTTGCTATCTTACGTTTGATAATTTCTCTTTTGTTCTCTTTTCATTTCTCTGTTAAATTTTACTTCCATCAATTTATATACATTTATACGACGTTATATATCTCGTTAAGTGAATTATATCTACTCTGAATGAGCCATGAAATAAAAATGAAGTAATTGATGAATCCAGTGATAGATGGGCTATGTAGCACTACTTTGTTACTTTGTTACGAGATGTAGTACATTGGTGAACTAAGGCATTAAGACACACGGATCTTCAGAATTCGTGGGAAATTCGTGGGAAAGATCCAGATCTTTTTATTGATAGCATAAAACTGAATCAGGTTACTGTGTGTAAATACCTTGGGAAATACACTCGTTAGATTGGGATAAACATGTGAAACATTTGTGTAAAAGTACTGTGAAGAATTTGCATTTGTTAAAAAGAATAAGACATTGCATCTCGCAAAACCCGCATTATTTTTTATAAGTCACTTGTTCAAAGTAAATTGGATTATTGTGATGTTGTTTGGAATAATACGAAGAAACAAAATATTCAAAAACTACACATTTTACAAAATAGATTACTTAAAACAATAATAAGAGTGGAAAAAGATACTCAACTTGACTTTTGTAGGACAATTTGTGTTTGGATACCTTAGTTGAGAGACGTAACAAATATGTTTTATGTATAATGTATAAAATTGCAGAGCAATTAACCCCGGATTATCTTTTAAGTAAATTTAATTTTAAACACGCTTCCTATAGCTTAAGAAATGCTCGTCGTATATTTACTTAACCAAGAATTAAAACGTGCTTCAAAAAGAAAAGTTTAAATTATTATGGTGCAAATCTATGTAATGAATTGCTGGTAGAAACTAAATATAAAGCAACTTACTATACTTTTAAAAGGAGTTTATAATATTTATAATATCATGTTTGACTTTTAAAGGCAAACAAAAACAACCGATTTGTTTTTCTTTTATTTTTTCTTTTCGTTTTCTTTTTCTAAATTAGGGTTTAATTGTTTGGATTCTCGCCTTCTAACCTATTTGTATATATATATATATATATATATATATATATACCTGTATATTTTATTTAACTTTGTATGTAAACCATGTTAATCTATAATGTATGTTGCTTTGTAGAATTGTGATTGCGTTTTATATGCACGGCCTTACTGAAGAACAGCCATTGGCTGAAGTATACCACCGTGCTAAAATAAAATAAACCCCATTCCATTTGTATTGATTTCAGCATAAATTGAATTGTCATACATTTGATAATATTAAAATTTGAAGGAAAAAAGACTGAAAAACTCTATGCAGAGTCATTGACCAGTTGACGAAATGACTTAAGTCATCTTACAGGTCCAATATAGTTGAACGGAGAATGATATATGAAAAGGAGCAAGTGAGAAAGTGAAGAGAGGGGGGAGGGGGGCCAAGAGAGGCAAGATAGGCAAGAGAAGGAGAGAGAGAGAGAGAGAGAGAGAAGGAGAGAGAGAGGGGGGGGGGGAGGGAGAGAGAGAGAGATTTGCTTTGAACTCATTGAATTGCTCTGGTGGTGGTGGTAGTGTAGTCTGCAGGCACAGACCTTAATTTGAAATTTTCCACAATTCCTAAAGCCTTGAGCACAGCCTAGATCTTTCAGGCTAAAGTAGCTGGATTACAGGCTAGGCGTTGTGGCGTAGCCTGTAATCCAGCTAACAATGGAAATTACAAACTGATTCAGCCGAGGACGCAGGTTCGAAACTGAGTCACGTCTTTCGGATGGTGACCTTTAAAGGCATCGTTTACCAATGTTAAATCTGAGATGCATGGCCCTACGTGTTATCAGTGTCTGTGATATCATGGGCCCTACCACAGATGGACTAATAATAAGAGTCTTTCTTTGATCACATCATGATAACATAGCAGCTATACATTCGCTTTGTTTCCATCGACACCGGGGGGGGGGGGGGGTGATTGTACGTCCTTCCCCCTAACCTATATTTCTGGGGTGTATTACCCCCATCTCCCTGCTATATATACGCCCTTAAAGATAAACTCCAGTACTGGTAAAAATAAATAAATAATTCTCACAGAATTAAACGAAACTTACACTGAATGTTCAAGATTATAAATAAATGACATGTGCCAAACAATTTTGGAAGAAAATGTATACTGGCTGAGTAATGAGCATAGAAAGACAAGGAAATCAAGGTAGTACCAGCCCCGACACCATGTGTGTTGTCCCATATATAGCTTTCTATGTGAGTGCTTGTTACTTTACCAAGACTCGGTCAAATTTATTATGATTTTGATGACTCCAGAACCTTGCAGTGCACAACAATACTTACATGCTACATGATCAACTGTTCCTGATCCTTTCCACACCTTTTCTTTCACAATGCAATCGCATTACCAGTACTAAAGTTTATCTTTAATTGCAATGAAGAAGAAAATAATATGGAAGTGATACAAAATGAGTGTTAGTGTTAGAATCAAATAATCAACATTTCTTTGAATAAGAAATACTTGACCATAAATCAACTTTAGAATTTATGAAATCTCTATTATAGTGTTTGATATCTGAAACAAATTAGTCTAATTAGAAGTTAGTGTTTACAAATTTGACTGTAGTTTATTTGGAAGGCTGTAATCCATAAACACAACGTTTGACTAAAAGAAGAATATTGCAAGGTTGCCCCATTTCCCAATACTTGTTTTTATTAGTCATTAAGACAGTGGTTTTTTATAAGACGGAAAGAAAATGTTAAGCGCATTTCAGTAAATAAGAAGTAAATCAAGAAGCATTTAAACAACTCTCTATTTAATAATTAATCTTTTTAAAATAATTGCAAAAAAATGTGCTTTACATTCAGGATGTAAAAAAAATTATCTCACTAAATCTGAAGCAATTTGAATTAGGTCTAAATGTGGTTGCCATGAATTTCCACTCACTGAAAAAAGGCTTTCAAGTAAAACATTTCAGTTCCTTAGGTTTAATTGAATAAAACATAGAAACAAATATGAACACATACCGCAATTCAATGAAAGGAAATCGAGAATCTAAATCACCGACGCCGACGATCAACTTACATTTCTACTCGCGTCTGGACTACATCGCAAAAACGAAAGTGGGTTTTCCCCATACGTGTATATGATTCCGCGTAAGCAAATGTGTCGCGGAGGCGGGGGGTTAATGAAGGCTGTTGTGATTTTTGGTGATGTGGGTGGTGGTAGGGTAGTCTGCAGGCATAGGCTCTAATTTGACACTTTTCAACAATTTCTAAAGCCTTCGGCACAGCCTAGCTCTTACAGGCTAAAACACAGATTCTTTACTGTAGTCATGTAGTTCAAACATTGCTAAGCACATCGACTGGCAAGGGCTTGTACCTGCAAACTAGTGGTGTTGGGGTTTGGGGGAGTGGGGAGGGGGCAGCTAAAATGTATTCATCATCACCCCCAAAATGACCCTACAGCCTATTTTATGAGAATTGGATTGATATCGTCAGTCGTACAGAGCGGGGAAGTTTGTTGATAGAGCGTCATGCTAAATGAAAACCCATCGGGAAAACCAAAAATATAAAAGAAAATAGACAGGAACACCATATTAGGTAAAGTGTGATCATTCCACGGACGTAATAATACAATGATTTAAATAAATTATCGATGAAAGTTCAATGCTTAAATTACTATTGTAGAGTAAATAAAAAAAAAAAAATAACCTCTTGGCAGCCACTGAAGCAGTGGAGTAGACAGGTCCCAAATTATATGTGAGTGGGGGTGGCCTTAAAGAAAAGGTTGAGTTCTGGGAAGAGGTGAAAAATAATTTGTTAGCGTTATCATTGTTATTATGCAAGTGTGGAAGAACATCAGATAAAACATGTTCCCTGAAAAGCATTGCTCTTCAAAGATGTCATATTCTAAATATGTCATGTAACATCGTAAAAATTGGGACGGATTTTTACGCCACATGTTCTTGTAGTCCCATATACATCTTTCTGTGTACAGTGTTTGTAACTTTACCAAGACTTGGCCAACTTTCTTATCATCTTGATGATTCCAGAACCTTGCAATAGACGCGAATACTTATATGCTAGATGATCAACCTTCTCTGGTCGATTCCACACCGTTTCTTTCACAATGCAATGGCATGACCAGAACTCAACTTCATCTTTAATGAAAATACAGTAAATTTAATGCATGCCTAGACACAGACAGAAACCTAGAAAAACATACCCACTCATATGAAACACAAATGCGAGTGTGTTTGTGTGCACGGGAAGTTTGTATAATCAATCATTGGTGAAATTTCAATGCTTCATTTTTTATTTTAGAGTAAATTAAATAAAGAAATAACATCTTGACAGCCGCTGAAGCAGTGGCGTAGAGAGGTTCCAAATATTATTGTATGTAAATGGGGGTGGGTGATTAATGAAATTACAGTAAATTGTATGCATTCCCACACACAGACAGAGACGCCCACTCACACACCCACTCATATCAAACACGAGTGCGTGCGTGTTTGTGTACACGGGAAGTTTGTATAGTCATGAAAAATTAACATGCAAGCGTTTTATATGATAGGCCTAATAATATACGTAGAAAATCTGGGGGCCCCAAACTCGAAAATATTGTTAACAAATTTACCCTGAATTGTAGCTACAACAAGCGTTCATCCCTCGCCACATAGACCAAGCATATTTTTCCTTACCATTTTATATACAACTCTCTCTCCCTCTCTCTCTGGTGCTCTGCTGTTTATTAGGTTTTAAGCATGAAATACACTTAATTCTTTTCTCTCTTCAGCTACTTCATTCATCTTTTTGTACGTATCATTTGCCTTGAAGCCATCCAACATCAATAGTTATACACATATTTCTTTACATTTATTGACATTCGTGAAAATGAAAATTGTAATAAAGAGTACCTTTAGACCAAAGGCCAATACAAGCCACTCCTTCTAGCATAAAGATAGAGAGCTTTGTCTATATGGTGAAAGTGAGTGGCGAAATCCACTAAATTCGTGAGAAGCATCTCCAGCCCTCACACGCTTCGGACTTGTTGGAACCTTGTCTTTAAAGTGAGTTGCTTCCTTCCCTTTATAGAAGAAAGCCCCTACCTCTGAATTCCAGGGACTTTGGGTAGACTGGCTTTCTACAGTACAGTCTTACAAGATAACGATTTGTTTTGATATACGAGGGAGCTTGGCTGAGTGTGAATATTTAGAGATATGAATGTTGAAACCCTGTACAGTATTCTAGAGCACTTTAAATCTCTTCAATGGTTGTTTTGAACCCCCCCCCCTTTAACTTTTTTATGTGTATGTTTTGGACAGAACACCCCTTTTGTTTTGTTTTTTGATACCAAAAAAAATATAGGCCTATTGTGGTAATGGGTGACCCCCCAAAGCTGACCTTACCCCCCCCCCCCCCCCCCAACGAAACGAAACATCGATCGGCCAAATTTGCGATTTTGGAGACACACACACACAAAAATTGTGTCCTCTTACCACCCCCCACCCCCCCCCCCCCACTTATTCAGCGGCCGGCTGAGTCGTTGCGAACTTTTCGGCGTGATTTTCAAATCTTAACCCCCCTCGAAAATATCCTGCGTACGCGCCTGCTCATAACCCTGTCTCCCCCAAAACTACCCCACCGCCGATTTCCTGAGAATTTGATTGATGTCATCAGTCGTACATAGCGGGGAAGTTTGTCAGTAGAGCGTCTTGCTAATACCTATCGGGGAAAACCAAAATATAATAACAGAGTAGACAGGAACGCCATATTAGGTAAAGTGAGATTTGTTCATGGACGCAATAATCCAATGATTTTAATCAATTGTTGATGGAAAAGTTCAATGCTTCATTTATTTTTATTTTAGAGTAAATTAAATAAAGAAATAATCTATTGACAGCGACAGTAGCAGAGGCATAGACAGGTCCCAATTGTATGTGTGTGGGGTGGATAATAATTGAAGAAAAAAACAGCAGATTTGATGCAGACATAGACACATACTCACACACCCACTCAAATCAAACACAGGTGCGTGTTTGTGTGCACGGGAAGTTTGTATAGTCATGAAATATTAACATGCAAGCGTGCCGCCCCTCCCCCTCTCCCCCTCCTCCCGCCACATAGCATATTTTCCCCTTACCATTATATATACAACTCTCGGCTCTCTCTCTCTCTCTCTCTCTCCAGTGCTCTGCTGTTTATCAGGTTTGAAGCATGAAATACACACAATTCTTTTTTTCTTTTCAGCTACTTCATTCATCTTTTTGTATGTATCATTTGCCTTGAAGCCATCCAACATCAATAGTTATACACATATTTCTTTACATTTATTGACATTCGTGGAATTGAAAATTATAATAAAGAGTACCTTTAAACGAAAGTGAGTGGCGAAATCCACCAAATTCGTGAGAAGCATCTCCAACCCTCACACGCTTCAGACGAGTTTAAACCTTGTCTTTAAAGTGAGTTGCTTCCTTCCCTTTATAGAGGAAAGCCCCTACCTCTGAATTCCAGGGCCTTTGAGTAGGCTGGCCTTCTACTGTAAAATCTTACAAGATAATGATTTGTTTTGATATACGAGGGAGCTTAGCGGCCGAGTGAGAATATTTAGAGATATGAATGTTGAAACCCTGTACAGTATTCTAGAGCACTTTAAATCTCTTCAATGGTTGTTATGCATAAGTTTTGATGGCACATCATTCTTTGTCTTGCTAGAAGGACGGAAAACGAACTGCCCTCTTTTTTTAAAAGAAACATTGTAATCATTAGTTCGTGAGAGAGGGTAGCAACTGAGTGAATTTTTTTGTTATTTTAAAAGGGCAAGTCCACTCGCAAATTAACTTACTTTCAATAGAAGCAGAAAAATCAGACAAACCAATTTAAAAAAGTTTGATCAAAATCGGATAACTAATAAGAAAGTTATGAATTTTTGAAAAAGTATTTAAAGTCTTTAAACAATGAGAATCACAACACAAATTACCAAGATGGTTATCAGTTTGTGATGTCATTTCCTCACTATTTATCAATTGCTTTATATAGTTTAATGCCATCAATTTCCCTTTTTATCCCCCAAAACTTGATTTCCCATGCCTTTACCCAGGTTATTTGATTTGTATCATATTGCGGGCATGACATTTAACAAAATCTGTTATGAACTTTGAAGAATTGTATATTCATAATTATTGATTTTTATATAAAAAATTCATCGAAATTCACATTTTTCATGATTTAACTAGAAAAAATTACTCTATATTAGTACATCCACACAAAAACATATAACTATCAATCTAACTTGGATGCTGGTGTGAAGAAATAAGATTCTTAAGGAGAAAATAGGAATTTATATCATCAATATAAATAAAATAATTAGTCACAGACTCATGAGTGAGTTGCCAATTTGTCTATTGATTTTCAAAATTTTTCATGTCATTACAAATTCATAACTTTCTTATTAGTTATCCGATTTTACTACAACTTTTTTTGATTGATTAGTCTGATTGTTGTGCTTCTATTGAAAGTGAGTTATTTTTGGAGTGGACTTGGGGTTTAAAGTGCTAAAAGTTTGCATTTTAGTGCACTAGAATGCTCATTAAACATTGTTGTAATACAAAATAATTAATACAATACCTTCCATTTTTGTTGTGAGGGGGGCTCTTTGGAAGCCAAATTGATTTTGTCACCAATTGAATTTTTGAGGGAGGGGGGCATCCTTTCCCACCCCCAACCGCCTTCGGTTACTATATTAGTATCGGATTATGATTGTATTTCTCCTACAAGTGCATGCGGGTGACTTAAGATGGAGACATAGCTTCCATAAGGGATTGCAGCGACACCAAGTGTGTACACATGTTTCCATAATTCATATGAACGTACCTGTAAACACGCAACAAACGGTATTGTGATGAATTCCTCAATACTTCATCCTGTTCATCACAGCCTAGATGTCTCAGGCTAAAGTACAGAGCCTACTGTAGTCTTGTAGTTAACATCATTAAGCACACTAGTGGTGGTGGTGTTTGGGAGGGCCGTTGGGGGGTCTAAACTGTATTTTGCATCATCATCACTCTGTCTCCCCCAAAACTACCCCACCGCCGATTTCATGAGAATATTATTGATGTCATCAGTCGTACATAGCGGGGAAGTTTGTCAGTAGAGCGTCATGCTAATACCTATCGGGGAAAACCAAAATATAATAACAGATTAGACAGGGACGCCATATTAGGTAAAGTGAGATTGTTTCACGGACGCAATAATCCAATGATTTTAATCAATTATTGATGGAAAAGTTCAATGCTTCATTTTCTATTTTAGAGTAAATTAAATAAAGAAATAACCTCTTGATAGCCACTGTAGCAGTGGCGTGGACAGGTCCCAATTGTTTTGCACGCTTCGGACGAGTTTGAACCTTGATATTAACACTAGTCTTGTCTATAATGAGTTGCCTCCTTCCCTTTTACCTACCTACCTCTTAATCCCAGTGCATTGGCGTAGGCTGGCTTTCTACTGTAAAGTCTTACAAAATAATGATTTTTTAAACATACGAGTGAGATTAGCGGCCGAGTGATAATATTTAGAGATATGAATGTTGAAACCCTGTTCATTATTCTAGAGCACATTAAATCTTTTCAATGGTTTTTCTGCAAAAGGATTGATTGCACATCATTCTTTGTTTTGCTAGAAGGACGGAACACTAATTGCCCTCTCTTTAAAAAAAACAAACACTGTATGCATTAGTTTGTGAGGGAGCGTAGCTACCGAGCGATAATTTATTTTTGTTTTGAAGTGCTGACAATTTGCATTTTAGTGCACTAGAATGATCATCATACATTGTTGTAATGCAAAATAATTACATGCAAAAGTCTCTTTTTTTTCTTCTTGTGAGGGGGCCCTTCGGGGGCAAAATTGATTTTGCCCCAACTTAAAGACATATCTTCCATAAGGAATTGCAGCGACACTAAGTGAGTGCTTGTGAAATAGGATACTTGCCCATAAATCAAATTTTAAATGTATGACATCTCTATAATAGTGTTTGATATCGAAAACAGATTTGTCTAATTAGAAGTTTCAGTTCTTTATGTTTATTTCTATAAAACATAGAAGAAGAAAAAAAGACATACTGCAATTCAACTAAAGGAAATTGAGAACCTAAGTCACCACCGCCGGATATCTCGTATTAACTTACATTCTACTCATGTGTCGTAAGACTGGATTGCAACAATCAAACGAAAGTGGGTTTTCCCCATAAGATGCCGCGTTAGTAGATGTATCGTTGTGAGGGAGTAATTAAGGGAGTTGGAATTTTATGGAAGGGGTTTGAGTTGGATATGATTGGGTGATGAGAGACTGCAGATGCAATCCATGTTGCTCTTCAAAATAGTATCATCCCTTTAGCTTTACAGAGGCGTATATCGCGAACCCAGACACTGGCAACTTGGGCGGGGCAGGCCTACTCAGTAGATGTAATGCAAGGGATTATACTACGGGAGGGGTCATATCATTTTCTTTTCTAGTTATTTTCCCTTTATTTCATCTGTATGTCTGTCTGTCTGTCTCTCTCTGTCTCTCTCTGTCTCTCTCTCTTTGTCTCTCTCTCTCTCTGTCTCTCTCTGTCTCTCCCTCCCACACATTTTCCTCCTTTAATGGACCATATTCGATTGAGAGGTTCACATGCCCCCCCCCCCCCGCCATAGTAAGCCACTGCCTCTAAAGTGGGGACAATTTGTTGTTAAACTTCTTGTTAAACTTACTTTTTGTTAACGATTGCCAAGAGTTTCGCAGAAACTAACGAAAGCAATGATATTTGAATGAGTTACATTTTGATTTATTGAACTTCTTATTTTTCCGTTTCAAAATAATCGTGTTAACAGAAGATGTAGATTCCATAAGCAACAAAGTACAAAGTAATCCAAAAAATTAATTTATACATTGAGAACGGGGGGGGGGGGGGGAGGGGATGCAGAAAAGCTCTAATGAGATGCATGCACCCGAGACGTTACGGTCAAACAAAATTAAAATCAGATTGATCAATAATGCAAATAAGAGTAGTAAAATGATGTGACCCCTCCCGTAGTATAATCACTTGCATTACATCTACTGAGTAGGCCTGCCCCGCCCAAGTTGCCAGTGTCTGGGTTCGCGCTATACGCCTATATAAAATAGTTATATAATTGTAACACGGTATTTCTAAGAACCATAATATTGGAATCAATTATAAGCAATGGCTTGAGTATGGGAAAAAGATAGAGTGGAAGAGAGAGTAAACGAGAGGGGAAAGGGGGAAAAATAGAGAGATATAGAGAAAGAGAGAGAGAGAGAGAGAGAGAGGGAGGATACGGGAGGGAGAGAGAAAAAAAAACAAAAAAACATGAGAAATGGAAGATGAAAGACGGGAAATTAATTGAAACATTTTCATGGCTTTACACATCCTCTTACTTGATGCACATAGTATTGGCCATTTATTAATATATAGGATTTCCCGGCCAAATTCGCGAGTTTGTCATTCAAATTAATTTGTCTTGCGTTCAAATTCGACGGTTTTAGTGCAGTCAGGTATATCTCGGGTTCATATTTCCTTTTCTAGTTTTCAAATCTATGGAATTTTCGTTAGAATCTACGTATGTTTCATTCAAATTAATGAACAAAGTGCTTCTTTCGCTATTTGGTCATTCGATTTGGCGCAACATGATTTTCTGACAACACGACGGTGTACTTTTAGCATTCTATTTCATTTGTAGCATTCAAATTAGCACTTTGTGCACTTAAATTGATGGTCAATATACATTTCTCGTTTATTACACACCTTTTATAGCTCATTCTTTTTTTTCAAGATTGTTTTGTCATATGTATTAATTTTTTTCATCATATTTTATTTTCTTGCATTTATCCCCTCTACTTATTAGATTTATCTGATGTTCATTAGCATTTAAGTTTGATTGTTAAGAGGAAAAAACGACTTGGATCTACGGACCTGATGGTCTCAGTATATTTGTAAATGTTCATGTAAGGAAGTTGTTTCTCTTATGTTTCATCATAAATTTATCATAATTTCATCATAATTTCATTATGGAAGAAGGGTACAATATTGTGACTGGGGTAGGTACTAGAGTCAACAATTTGAACATGATTCATTATTTAGCCATGTCTTTATCCATCGATCTGCCGGCGGGCAAGTAAATTATGAAACTCTTTAAGAAAAGCAGAGGGGTGTGCTGGGTTTAAGAGACGATGTGAATTACTTTTGTACAATTCCGAGTCTGTAGTAAAAAGGGGCGATTGAGGGTACCCCCACCTTTCCCGGGTACATGTATATGAACATGTCCGTGCAGAAATGCCATATCCCTTGATTTCGCCCCTTCTTTACTTTATGTCTGACTACACCCATCTGCATTGTCCTGAAAATAAATAAATGGAATAACAGCTTAGACCCCAATAGCAAATCATGCATTTTAACTGCATTATTTAAAAATTGTAAAAGTTTGTTGCAATTCTTCCCCCTAACATTCCTAACTTGAATAAAAATATTTATCCCTTGATTTCGCCCCTTCTTTACTTTATGTCTGACTACACCCATCTGCATTGTCCTGAAAATAAATAAATGGAATATCAGCTTAGACCCCAATAGCAAATCATGCATTTTAACTGCATTATTTAAAAATTGTAAAAGTTTGTTGCAATTCTTCCCCCTAACATTCCTAACTTGAATAAAAATATTTCGAATACGAATGACAGGTGTTAATTTGAATGATAAAAATTACGCTTCGACAAGTGAATATTAATTTGAATGCTAGTTGAGCAGTTTCTAAATTGAATGACAGATCTATGAAACCCTTCGACCAAAATTCTAAATTAAATACAAAAACTGGGAAATTGAATGATAATTGGCATGGCAAAGCCGATCTGCGCTAACTTAAATGCAAAGTAAATGAATTCGAATGACAAACACGCGAATTTGGCCGGGAAATCCTATATTAACAAAAAAATGTAGAAAACTGACATATCCGTGGTCTTGTCAATAATGGCACATGGGTTTTGTAAAATGTGCAAGCAGAATGGAATAACGACCACCTTCATCTTTATACTGACTATGTCTCAAAACTTCTCCAACATTTGAATTTTCAGGGGAAGATGATGATACCTCGTTAAACCAACAAAAAAAAACTGTCTTCATGATGATGAACCTTGGAATTCCCACTTCAGTCACATGAGTGACTATGCCTAACAAATTATCCAACATTTGAATGATCAGGGGAGGACTGATGATACTTCGTAGAAAAAATATGGCTTCAGGTGAACCTGGGAATCCCATCTCGGTCACGTGACTAGGGGGTTGGACTATGCAGATTAACCCCGCCTCTGGGCTGCAGTTTGTTTAGTGCATTGCACGCTTTTCTTCTTGGATGTCGCAAATTTCATCTAATGCTTAGCCCTCAATATGAAATCATGACATTTGCTTTCAATTCGCCATCGGTTGAGGGCAATCAAACAGACTTTCTCAGCATCAACTAAACTTGGATCCTTCCAGTTTCCATCCGTATAGTGAAGCCTAGTTCTATCCGTAGCTAATTAAAATGTCCGCAGAACCTATCCTTAGCGGCAGCGATCTGACAGAAGAGATAACTGAGCTACGGGAAGAAGTGCTGACGTACAAACCAGGCAATGTATCAACATGTGCAGATAAAATAGAATTTCCGGAACAACTGTATATAGGTAACAATAACAAATTTAATATCGAAATTTTACTTGAACTAGTGGCATACAGATCTACCGTAGCAAATCAGGCGCGTATTTACGCGGGGCTGGGAGGGGGATGCTGATTTATTAGCCTTTATTAAATGGGTTTAAGAATGTAGCCAATGTAGCCCCCCCCCCCCCCCTGGATCCGCCACTGCGTAGTCTCATCATAATATAGCCCCTTTAATCTAGTCAACTGCCTGGATTGTTTCCGTGTCGCGCGCCCGATTCAGCTGAGCAAATAACACATCCTCAACGCTAAACAGTAGACAGTCCTCGTCTTTTATTCTCGATCGCACCCTTGCATAGGACGAGTGTATTTTCAGGGGTCGCGCATGAGGAAGGAGGACATAGATCATTGGTGATTGCATCATAACATATATATATATATAAAACGGACTAACCTTACCCACTTTGCCGTACCGACTCCAAACCGATTTTAGACCGGCCGATCAACTCTCGGTCGTCAAAGGTAATCTACATGTAATTTTTATTTTCTTGAGTCTTGTTTGGTATCCTTGTTTGTGACTGGGCTGTAAAAATTTGACATTCGTCCGTACACTTTCTTTTCAAATATTAGGGCTCTTTGGCCGGACAGGATGCGGAAAGACGTCACTGATCAATTCACTCAAGTTTGCTGCCCATGGCAAACTCCGACGATCACAATGGCAGCAGGCTGCTGGCCAGGAGAAGGCTGGAGGACACACCATGTTCAGAAAGCTAGCTGATATTACCAAGAAGATTTTTGTGATTGACAACCGAGGTCTTGATGAACCAAATACAGAAAAGGCGATTACTGAACTAGCCTTACAATTGGGTAAGGACGACTCTCTCTCTGCATCGACTCTAGCCTCGTGTCGATGGCCCTGGCGCTGTTCGAGTCCGCACATTCTGGCGAGCGAAGCGAGCCTGATACTCGGCGCAAGCGCCGAGTTTCAACAGCGCCAGGGCCATCGACAAGAGGCTACATCGACTCCAAATCAACCAGTTCTTGACCATTCAAGGTTATATCATTTATTTATTTTTTCGGTCTGTGAGGTAAAATTTCCTCAAACCAAACCTTCATTAATAATTATGATGTCTTCATTTTATGTTCGTATATTAATGCGCATCGATCGAATCTTCCCAGTTTCTTTTTCAAAGAGAATCACGGCGGGGCAGGTGAATGAGGCAATCAGCCCTTTTTATGGGGTGACTTCTGATCATTGATTGCTTCCCTTAGCTTTCCCCGCCCTCCCCTCTCCTCCCCTCCCTTTCCCCTCATTAATTATGCGATGACAACCTATGCTTCCTCTATTCAGATGGAGACCGAGGTTACTCTGAGAGTGTCGAGTGGCAGGGAGCTAGTGATGGGAATCATACCGATGATACAGAGGATGGAGACCTGGATCTAAGCGGACTTGATCTCAAAACGGGACATCCAATTGGCTGCGCTATCTTTGTTTTTAGGTGAGCAAACACGCGCCAAAAGGTTTAATCTTAAGCCCGTTGTGCACGGAGAGTCACAAGGGTGCTTTAGCAACGCGACGGAAGGCAAAGGGGACGGGAGAATTCACTCAACCGAGATCAATAATGTATGCAATTCGGATTCTGCCTATTAAAATATTATTATTCTTATCAGGTGAATGAAATAATTTGTATTGTCGAGGCACTTCACAAAGACTTATGCATTCAATTTGGTTACTTTACGAACGATACAACTCTTCCGTCGAGTTTAGGAAACGAACACTTGTAGGGACTTTCAGATTTGCACGACGAGAACGTGGACTGCTCGTGTGACACCCTTTTAAGACAATGTGACTTAAAAGGACGTCACATTGCCTTTAATGGATGTCTCACGTCGCTGTCGCAGTCCACGTTCTCGTCGTGCAAATCTATAGTCCGTATTATGGTCATAGACAGCGCCAGTTGCTGACGCAGTCCTATGTCACACAATTAATGGTGCATCGTGTGCATGCAGCTATGTAATTGATCGACGTCCTGGGGAGGGGTCTAAAAAAGTTCAACCGATCTTGGATTTTTTTTTTTTTTTTTTTTTTTTTGGGGGGGGGCACATGCCCCCGTGCCCCCCCCCCCCGTGGCTACGGGCCTGCCCCTAAGACAACTACCCCCTAGGGCAAACACCCTCTAGGACGACTACCCCTCAGGACGACTACCCCTCAGGACAACTACCCCCGGACAAATACCCCTAGGACAACTACCCCCTAGGATTGTTGTCCGGGGGGTAGGTGTCCTAAAGGATGTTTGTCGTAGGGGGTTGCTGTCTGGGGGTAGTTGTCCCGGGGGGTAGTTGACTGGGTTTGGTTATCCGAGGTGGATGTCCAGGGGGTAAGTGTCCTAGAACCAACTGTAGCACTATGAGAAAGACAATGCAAAAATAAGGATTTAATACAAAATAGAATGATATAGTATCAATGCCATATTATTTTATGTTAGGTGTTATGTCTATCTCTAAAAACATTATAATAAAAAAAACACACCAATATTCGTCCTTATAATAATAATAATACGTCTTGTTTTCCCAGCGTATCCTCATCAGTATCTATACTGTTCTCCCTGAGGGCCCTGCAGTCCTTCTTCTTTATCCTACCCTTTACCATTTTTGTTCCTACTTCTCACAAATCAGATGTCGTAATCTTTCTCTCTTGATACCTTCCACAGCGCCCGCCATGACATAGATACTAATATTACTGGACTAGCTGAGGTCATTGACTTTTTACATAGCCATCAGGGTAAGATTTTATCCTCCATTTGTACTTGTTCTTCATTCCATTGCGTGTTTGGGTGCGTATGTGCGTGTGTGTGTGTGTGTGTATGTGAATGTTACGAAATATGGAGAGAAAACGAAGAACGTTACGTGTGGAGCAGATGGTGAACGACCAAAAAGTTCCTTATAGAAATCAACCTAAATAATATTGTGTGCTACTTATTGTGTTGACCATTGTAGAGATTAATTTAAATAAATAATTTGGTTTAAACCTTACAAGCGTTTAATGAAGCCGATGTACGCTCCCTCCCTCTGCTCTGAGAAGAATCTGGATAAGCCGCTGCCCCCCCTTCCCCAACCACCTTAAAATTATGAATGAGGCTTTGGTTGCAAAGCGTTTCTATAAAAAAAAAATTGACAAAATGCTTCTTTTGCATACCGATCAAGTTCCAATAATAGTTCCAATAATCAGTGAATGAATAACAAAACCGATACCGGATCGAAGTAACATTTTCGTGATGCCATATTAATTGATTTAATGCATTTTGTCAAGTTTGTGATATTACCTAGGATGTGTTCACATTTTGGTATTTGTTCTCTGGTATATTGATCCACTCCCTTTGGCAATCTAGGACGCTACCCGGTGGCTATCATAACTCATGTTGATGTCGCAGAAAAGAACCACGTGGAGGACCTCAAGACCGTCCTGCGAGTCTCCGGAGTAAGCGATATTTTCGAAGTGGCAAACCTGACCACTGAGAAGAAATTGCTGGAGGAGCCCTACCAGCACAGTCTGCTCTCTCTCCTGGAGCGGTGCATGACGGATGGAGATGAGACTCTCATCTTCAAGTATTACCAGCGCAAGGAGCAACAGCGCAAGAAGGAGATTGAGAAGAGGCGGGAAGAGAAGAGACGTAAGCAAGAGGAGGAGCGAATAGCAGAAGCCTGTCGACAAATGGCTGAGAAGGAGCGCATCGAGAGGGAGAATCAGATGAGAAGGGAGTTGGAGGACCAAAGGCGTGCGATTGAGAGGGAACGGGAACGGGCTGAGAAGCAGGAGAGAGAAAGACAGGAGCAAGAGAGGAATCGACGCTATCAAGACGCCATTGAAAGGGTAGAGAGGGAAAAGCAGTCGGAGATTCGCCGAATCATGGAAGCTAATAAGAAAGACGACAGTAGTTGTGAAATAATGTAATGAATCTAAAGCCCGTTGTGAGGGAGATGTTATTAGCCCGACGTAGAACTGTGTCAAAGATTGGCACAGTCCATGATACGCCATGAATGTGAGGGAAATATTGTAAAAGTTTATTGCAAATTCGATAAACAGTGCACCCACTGTTGTAATTAATAACTGGCTTCACATCCTTCATTAGGGGCAACCAATAACGCGATCAAACCATGCGACGTCTCGTGTACAATCGACATAATTACGTTTCAACGTACACACAACCATTCTACAATTATCTGACTTGTTCATACTAGAAGATACTTAATTCTATTTTAAAACAAATATATATCAACAAATTTATGCAATTATTCTGGTTTTCAAACAGATCAGTCACTTGAATCAATAAAACATATTGTAGTTATTTTTATGATGAGGCAATTTGTTGCATCCATACCGAAATGCCTAGAGCATGCTGCAGGAATAACCGGTCTTATCTCAATGCAAAAGAGACATGGCCCTAAATCAAGATGGGAACCACTGACAGGATTTCGTCACAGATGGCACCCAACTTTAATCAAGTTAAAAACTTCTAAGTATCTTGTTTAACTTTGTAGCTGTCAGCATGACGGATCTTTTAACACGCAAGGCACATGATTACGTGCCAAAAACTCACAATCTAATATGCAGCAAGTACTAAGTTATCCTTCTTTAGAGCCCGTGTCGAAAACATACTTTTCTATATGGCGCCGAATCGACCAAATGAATCACAACTTGTGTATAGAATATCATGTTTTGTGCTTAATGACTAGAACCAGTCTCCAGGCACAGACTTTAATTAAATTGACACTTTATCCAAACATCATAAAGCCTTGGGTAGAGCCTAGCTATGTCAATTTCTGACTAAAAGACAGAGCCTACGGTAGTTTCATAATGCAGACAATTTTTGATATGCATAACGACTGACAAGGGTTTCTGCGTGCAAACTAGTCTTTACGGGGGAGGTGGGGGAAAGTGCGACCAGGTCGACTCCAATTGCTCCAAGTATCCAGTAAAAATGGGCTGCGAATAAACACATTGTTTATAATTATATCTTGATTGTACTTCTTACACATGTATTTGATATCAATATTTGACACGATGATTAGCCTCCATGGATTTCTCAATTTGTATATATGTTTATCGTCTATTAGACTCGTGTTTCATATAATCATATCTTATAGTGGATGTATCCTTACTAGTTTTCAAATGTGTTTTTTAAATTGCGAGCAATTCAGCCATTGGCTGCCATTCACAAATTATCATAATAAAATAAGTAATTAAATAAAAATATAAATGAATAAGTATTATATTATCTGTATGCACCGTCAAAGAAAAAATGTCGAGCTTCTTCACGAACTTTTTTGTAAATTTGTTTGTTTTGTATATACATTTCGCATTACTCATTTGCTACGATGAAAAAAAAAAAAAAGTTTGCACACCTGAATACATAATATCGTAATGAAATGATAAAATGGTGTAAAAATAAAAAATATAAATGTTCACTCAGATCTATAAAGAACAATATTTGTTGTTTGTGTATTAAGTTGTAATACCCTGACTGACAGTGTTTGCATTATTTGGAAGAAGAAGGAAATGGAACAGTATTGATAATAAGCTGCTCAGAAGTTTCCATAATGAGAAGGATGAAGAAGATGATGATGATTATGATAATGATTATGATGATGATGATGATGACGATGATAATAATGATGATGATTAGGAGGATGATAATAATGATAATGATAATGATGATGATGATAATGATGATAATGGTGGTGATGATGATGATGATGATGATGAATATAATGAAAATAGAAATAATAATAATAACAAATGTAATGACAATAATTTTAATAATAATAATATAATGATGATGATGATAGAGATGATGATAATGAAGTTGACAATGATAAAAATGTACACTTGTAACGGGCACATTACCAGCAGTACATCTAATCACAGGATTATGAAATAAACTAATGAACTAATAAAGGAATACAAAAAATATATACATGCGCTGATAATATGCCCAATACACGAGTAGACCTTTCTTTATGTACTTGTTACCTCTGTCTCTCTACTTTCTGTCTGTTTGTATCTCTTTGTCTGGAACTTTCTCTCCCTCCCTACCTATCTTTCTTTCTCTCTATCTCCCTGTCTCTTTCTCGATCTCTCTCCTTATCTCTATGTCTCTCTTTCATAATGCTGTCTACTTCTCTATTCTCGCTCAGTCCCTTCTCCAAATACTTTCCTATCTTTAAAACTAAATGATCATTCCTTTGCAAGAATAAAGCACAGTGGGTGTATCTTGAAACTTGTTTTCCAAAATGTATTCAATGTGAACTTATCGTAACACATGGTAAACACATCACTCCATACACATCTGTAAAAAGATGCACGCCGTATACATTAAGTGCAGGTATCTTTGTATTACAAACACAACTAATATGCCTTTAACTTGAGGTATTTTGAATAAACTCGTACTAGACGGTATAGATGGTAAAATGAAATCAAGCAAATATTTATACAAATCCTGCCAGCCAAAAACCCTTCATACGAATAGTAACTTCACATTTTTGCAGAGTTATCACAACTTCTTAAACTTCTAAAACAAATGTCTCCTTAAAAGGGCATTTCCAATAACCCTCTCCAACCATAACATGATAGATTGATCTATAACTATAAGTATGTGTAAAAGTATTCTACATATATGCGATAAAAGTATATTCTACTCTGATCATAAACACAGGAAAACGCAGTTAAATTTAAAGCAATGTTTCTCTTCTCTTTTATTAACCTAAACACGTCACAAGGTTTAAGTTCAAAGATGATTCATCGGAAATAAGGTCGTGTAACTGTCACAATATTGTTGACATGTTGTCGGATGTGTGTCTGGAGGGGATACCGTGGTGAACGGGGATGGGGGAGGAGTCCACTGGCCGTGTGAATCGGTGCACAGGGCTGTCGGTTGGTACTCTGGGGATGGTTCTGTAAGGCATGGGTTCGATCAGAAGAAGAGAACCGTTACAGGTAATACAAAGTTTTGGGAAATTTTGAAAATTGGGTGGATAGTGATTCTTTACAATTTTGATATATTTGGATGCCCCTGTGGATGTATTATAAGCACTAGAAAATTTAGTTCCTAAAAACACTCCTACTTTTGAGAAAAATTGAATATAAAAATTTAAAAAAGCACCTACGGCTGTTCAATAGTAGCTACGATATGTAGTTGTGATATATAATTTTCAAACGGAAATAGCTATAGGGTCGATTTTATTCAATAAACATTGTTTTATAGCTTAATTAATATCTTGACCTTGAGAGGGAGCAATACAACATAAAGAGTTTATTATTTACAAAATCATAACTTAAGACTCGATTTCAACTGCGACAACGATCACTGAATATGTTCATTTGAAACAAATTCATGACCTCATACCAAAACGTTGTAATATCTTTAAAGTTGTTATCACAGTGAGATCCTTGAAAGATGATACATGTGGCAAATAAACAGGAAAGCCAGGAAATTGCCGTTTTCACATCTTCGGCGCCGTTGTTTGTATTGTGTAATGATTGTATTACTCCTACAAGTGAATGCGGGTCATTAACATTGAGACATATCACCCATAAGGGAGTGCAGCGAGACTAAGTGTTTCAACATATATTTTTATAATTCATATGAACGTACCTGTAAACACGCAATAACAGTATTGTGATGAAACTTTGAATAACGATCCTTGAAATTATTTGTTTATGTCTGTACCTTTCTGATTGCACTTTTGTATATATTTATCATGTATTTCATCGTTTGCACAAACTGCGCCTTGAGCATTAATTTGATTGTCAAGTGGATTCGACGCATCACAAATCTTATGTATTATTATCACTATTATTATTATTATTATTATTATTATTATTATTATTATTATTATTATTATTATTATTATTAAATGTTCTACATAGGCCTACATCAGGAACATAATTTAGTGTGGCATCACAGAATGATTATGCCATAACTCCTTCATATAAAGCATATATAAACTTTCAAAAGTCGTTCTCAAGCTGAGCATCATGCAAACCATGCCTAACGACCGAGTGAGAATATTTAGAGATATGACTGTTGAAACCCAGTAATGTATTTTAGAGCACTATAAATCTCTTCCATGATTGTACTGCAAAATGATTGATGGCACAAGTTTGCTAGGAGGATGGAAACACTAAATGCCCTCTCTTTTTAAAAGAAACACTGTAAACATTATTTCGAAGTGCTGAAAGTTTGCATTTTAGTGCGCTAGAATGCTCATTATACATTGTTGTAATGCAAGATAATTGCATGCAATACTCTCCTTTTTCTGTCTTGTGAGGGGGCTCTTGGGGGGGGGGGCAACATTGATTTTGCCCCCACTTGAATTATTGAGGAGGGGGCTTCCTTCCCTGCAACCCCGGCCCCAACCTTCGGTGACTATGTTTATATTGGATTATGATTGTATTTCTCCTACAAGCGGATGCGGGTCACTAACATTGAGACATATCACCCATAAGGAAGTGCAGCGAGACAAAGTGTTTCAACATATATTATTATAATTCATATGAACGTACCTGTAAACACGCAATAACAGTATTGTGAAGAAACTTTGATTAACGATCCTTGAAATTAGATTTTTTTTAGATATCTTATTTGTGAGTTTTTAAATATTGTAACTAAATGAATGATTAGTAAACTTCCATACTTTTTCATTATTGTTATTGTTGTTCTTATAATTATTACCTCTACAACTATTATTGCTCTTATGACTAGCTTGTAACTAGCATCGTATATGATAGCTAAATTTTCGCTCTGTTTCCATGGGCACCTGGGGGGGGGGGGGGTGGTGATTATACACCCTATCCCCGAACCTAAATTTATCGGGTGCATACCCCCACCCCATCTCCCCGTTATCTATACGCCCATGCAATGAAGAAGAAAATAATATGGAAGTGATAAAGTGTATCAGTATGAATTGATCAAAGATGGAATCAAATAGTCAACATGTTGAGCTTGAAAATTGTCGCTTTTAAAGAGAAGGTTGAGTTCTGGGAAGAGGTGAACAATATTTTGTGAGCGTTATCATTGTTATTATGCAAGTGTGGAAATACATCAGATTAAAAAAATGTTCCCCCAAAAGCATGGCTCTTCAAATGCCTTAATATTCTAAATATGGCATGTAACAGCATACAAATCGGGACGGATTTTTATGCCACATGTTCATGTAGTCCCATATACATCTTTCTGTGTACAGTGCTTGTAATTTTACCAAGACTGGGCCAAATTTCCTATCATTTTGATGATTCCAGAACCTTGTAGTACACACCAATACTTATATACTAGATGATCAACCTTTTCTGATCGATTCCACACTGTTTCTTTCACAATGCAATCGCATGACCAGAACTCAAGTTTATCTTTAAAAAAGAAATACTGGCCCATAAATCAAATCTGGAATTCATGAAATCTCTATAATAGTTTTTGATATCTGAAACAGATTAGTCAAATTAGAAGGTAGTGTTTAAACAGTTTTAAAAGTTTGACTGCAGTTCATTGGAAGTTTGTTTAAGTATCAGGCTGTAATCCACAAACACAATATTTCGCGCAAAGAAGAATATTGCAAGGTTGTCCCATTTCCCAATACCTGTTTTTATTTGTCATTGAGACAATGGCTCTTTTGATTAGACGGAAAACTTTTAGAAATGGTTGCCAAAATGTGGCTTACATTCAGGATGCAGAATTATTCTCACTAAATCAGAAGCATTTTGAATTGGGTCTCATTGCTGCCAGGAATTCCCACTCGCTGAACGAAGACTTTTTTTGTGGAAAACATTTCAGTTGCTTATGTTTAATTCATTAAAACGTAGACAAAATATTAACACATACCGCAATTAAATGAAAGGATATTGAGAAACTAAGACACAATCACCGCCGGATATCTCGTACTACTTACATTCTACTCGTGTGTCGTAAACCTAGATTTCAACAGCCAAGCGAAAGTGGGTTTTCCCCATAAGATGCCGCGTATTATGTGTCGTTGTGAGGGGGTAATGAAGGGAGTGGGAATTTTATGGAAGGGGGTTTGAGTTGGATAAAATTGGGTGATGAAGGATGCAAGAAGGATGCATGATGTCGCTCTTCAAAATATATATCACCCCCTTGCAGAAATGAAGCGTGAACCCAGACACTGGCAACTTTTTTTTTTGGGGGGGGGGGGGGGGGGGGGGGGGGAGGGGGCATGACTATTCAGTAGATGTAATGCAACTGACTATATAGAGTGTGAGGGGTCATATTATTTCCTATCTAATTATTTTCACTTTCTTTAATCTGTCTCTCTCTCTCTCTATTATCACTCATTTTTTCCTGATCGAGAGAGTCTTATGCCCCCCATAGTAAGACACTGCCTTTAAAGTAGGGACATTTCTTTGTTAAACTTCTCGCTAACTTTCATTAAAAAGAAAATGCCAAGAGTTACTTTCTTCCAATTTCAAAATAGACGTGTTAACAGTAGATATATATTACATAATGATCAAAGAACAAAGTAATCAATTTGAAACAATCAACGTAACAAATTAGTAAAAAAAAACATAGGAGACGTTTCAAAATGACCTAGAATTAATATACTGAGAACGGGAGGGAGGAGCATGTATATAAAACCCATCAGATGCATGCACCCGAGACTTGTTACATGATAAGAAAGTTATGGTCAAGCAAAAAAAAAAAAATCAGAATTATCAATAATGAAAATTAGAGTAGTAACATGGTAGAGAGAGAGAGAAAGAGAGAGAGAGAGAGAGAGAGAGAGAGCGAGCCAGAGAGGGAGAGACAGAGACAGAGAGAGAGAGAGAAAAAAAAAGAAAGAAAGAAAGAAACATGACAGATGGGAGATGAAGGACGGGAAATTAATTAAAACATGTCATGGCTTTACAAATCTTTATGTTTCTTGCACAGCTTGGCCATTTATCTATTAACAAAAATTGAAAAAAACTATGACATATCCATAGTCAGTGGTCTTGTCAATAATAGCACATTCATACTCAAAGAAGCACTGACTATGCCTAACAAATTCTCAAACATTCGAATGATCAGGGGAGGGTGATGATACCAGGAAGAGTGTCATTAAATGACTTAATGACGCTCTCCCTGATGATACTTCGTAGAAAAAAAAAATGGTTTCAGATGAACCTGGGAATCCCACTTTAGTCACGTGACCGACTATGCCTTTATTAACAATTATATCTAACATTTGAATGATCAGGGGAGGATGATGACTTAATGATACTCTCCCTGGTGATACTTCGTAGAAAAAAAAATATGGTTTCAGATGAACCTGGGAATCCCACTTCAGTCACGTGACTCGGGGGTTGGACTATGCAGATTAACCCCGCCTCTGGTACATTTCACGCTTTCCTTTATTATGGGATGTCGCAAATTATGATGGGCCCGCTTTCAATTCGCCATCGGTTGAGGGCAGTCAGACAGATTTTCTCAGCATCAACTTAACTTGGATCCTTCCAGTTTCCATCCATATAGTGAAGACGAATTCTATCCGTAGCTAACCAAAATGTCGTCAGAACCTATCCTAAGCGGCAGCCAACTGACAGAAAAGATAGATATTCTACGGAAAGAAGTGCTGACATATGAGCCAGGCAAGGTATCAACGTGTGCAGATCGAGTTGGATTCCCAGAAAATCTTTATATAGGTAACAATCAAACTAATTTAATCCCGACATTTTCTTGAACAAAAGTTCAACAAGCGGCATACTGATTACTTTTATATTGCTTTTCCTCCGGGGAGCGAACCTTCGCTCATGCTGGGCCTTCGTTATGGAATACTCTCCCTCAATGGGTTAAGAATAGCAGTTCTGCTGAAGTGTTAAAAAGCAATCTTAAGATATATCTGTTTAATTTAGCTTATAATTGATTACCATTACCTTTCATGTCTGTACCTTTCCTATCGCACTTTGTATAAATGTATCATGTATGTATTTCATCTTTTGCACAAGCTGCGCCTTGAGCATTTGACTATCAAGTGGATTTGGCGCCTTATAAATCATATGTATTATTATTATTATTATTATTATATTACGAAACGCAATCGTTGGAAAATCAGCGTGCAATATGAGGCCCATTTTCACATCCGAAACACCATTCTGAAAAGCTCATCATTGTTTGCTCGTACCGCTTTTTGGAATGAGTATTGCGCATGCGCGACATTTCGTAATACTCTGCGCGCGATTGCGTAGAAGCGAGCCCAGAGTCACGTGGCGAAAAACCGGCATGGTACCGAAGTTTCGATTTACCCTGCAAAAATCGGTTACATTCCGGCTGGCTTTTCAAAAAACTACTCCAGTGGTGGTTTCTTCAAATTTGGTTTTTGGTCGAAAACACGTCAGTAATGCGAGAAAAATCGACGATTTTTGCCTGCAGTGTAAATGCAATTATTGCAACTATATGGCACGCTGATTCTCTATCGCCACGAGGTAATATACGGAGGAAGGGCGAAATTCTAACAATATTCAACTCGATCAAAGAAAGGGAATAAAACATATAACTGTATTCTTTGGGAAAAGAGACTAGACTAGGGTGTATAATTATTCCTTGTATTGTGTATACTAACTTTAGTACATTTAGTTATTAAATGAGCTTCTTGTGGCTAATATATGTATTCTGCTTCGTAATCTTTTCCCTAGCGATTCCCTCTGTGGCGGGTACGTGACCTTTTACCGGGCAACCGATTCATACCTCACTCACGCCAAACCGACTCCAAATCGATTTTAAAACCGACTGATCGATTCTTGGTCGTTCGAGGTATTACATGCATACATCTTGTTCAGTCCAGTCTTTTGTGGCTGGGATGTAACATTTTCACATTCGTCCTACATTTTCTTTTCAAATATTAGGGCTCTTCGGCCGGACGGGATGCGGAAAGACGTCACTGATCAATTCACTCAAGTTTGCTGCCCATGGCAAACTGCGACGATCACAATGGCAGCAGGCTGCGGGCCAGGAGAAGGCTGGAGGACACACCATGTTCAGAAAGCTAGCTGATATTACCAAGAAGATTTTTGTGATCGACAACCGGGGTCTTGATGATCCAAATACTGAAAAAGCGATTGAAGAAATAGCTGCACAACTAGGTGAGGACTATTGACAGAGATGTCGAGAGAGTGAGAGAGAGAGGGAGAGAAGGAAATGTAGCGGTCTCACCGCAAAACCGACTCCACACCGACTTCACACCGACTTCAAACCGACCATATTGCTCCGGTTGTCTCATTTTCGCTCGCTGACCATTGTCAGCACGAACGTAGCTAGTTCACCGGCACTATACCAAACTAGAATGTTCCACTATGTTGCAGGGTGTATATGCCATTGGGTGAACCGGGTGTGTGGAAATGGTGTGTTGGGGAGGGGAAGTGAGAGTGTTCGTGTGTGTGTGGTAATTGTATGTGTGTGAACAATTAAAGACTAATAATGACAGATGGCTTATCATAAATCTACAATGACGAGTAAACTGTCGATCTACATGACAGTCCACAGATAAATGTGCCTTGAACGTATATAGCAGACGGTAATCGGCGGATTAGACGACACTTGATAGTGATTTTGTATATGAGATTACTTTGCTAACTATAAAATAGAAGAACATTTTCCTTATCTTTAAACTATCATTGATTTCTGATAATTAAACAGTTCTTAAAATAAACCTACCAAACTACATAATACAATGAAATACTTAACTTAAAGTAGGGGAGTTTGATGTGGTGCACAATTGCACCCCTCTGTAAATAATCAAATAGTCCATGGCGATCATGAATATTCATGTTTTTGCTTACCTCGGCAAAATGCTTGCCTATACTAAATGGAAAAATTACGGTGGGGGTTGGATGAAATGAACATAATGAACCGATCAGAACTGATCTATGATAATTCATGCTTGTTATCCTTCGTGTGCTTGACCTATAACCTTACAATCGCGTGGCAAATTGCGTCCAAAGTTCGACTTGTTTCACATGTGTTATATAGGCAATGGCGAGCTAGCGACCTATTTTGACCAAATTACAGTGGGTAAACTTTCAAAAGTCAATGGAACATGAGGGTTCCAATGAAAGAGCTAGTGTCAACGTACGTCGGGTGGATGTGCTTTTCGTTTAAACAAAAAATGAATTTTTAACGATTTTGGGGGTAAAAATCCATAGGCTAACATGTTAGGCTGCTGGGCTCTGACGATAGGGGGCGTTGTCCAATGAGACTATTCGGAGCCATATGTGATTCTTGGTCGTTCAGTGGTGTCCGTTTTGTTAGTGTGGGCAAACAACTTCTTAATTCGCTACATTTCATTGTGATCAAACCGCATGTTTATATAATGTGCATCGAATCTTTCCTAATTTTTTTCTTCGAAGAGGGGCCCCTATTTTGTGCCTTCGGATCATTGACTACTTCCTCCTCTTTGCCCCTTCCCTCCCCTCCCCTCACACTCCCTCCTTATTAATGCCACTCTGTTCTCCGTCTCCTCTCCTGCAGCCCTTTAAAATCTACAAAATTTCTTTGAATATACATTGACAATATACTACCGCTGAATAAGCGGGGGGGGGGGGGGGGATAAGCGGGGGGGGGGGGGGGGGGGGTAAGAGGTCACTTTTTTTTTTTTTTTTAATTAAAAAAAAAAAAATCCAAAAGGGGGGGGGGTTTACACACAGACAATTACCAAAGGGGGGAGGGTTAACCCCCCCAACCCCCCCCCCCTGTGTACGCGCCTGAATTAAAGTACCACATAATTATATCAATATAATACTTCTTGTACAAAAACATGTACTCGGAGTGATACATAACACTATCTATTGCTCACATACTGACCCTTTAATTTTGAAAGACATTCTTTTAAAAGTTAAAGATTTATGCTTATCATTTTTTTGTTGTTGCTATGTTTTGTTAATTTATTGTTTTTCATGTGAAATAAAAGAAACTCAACTGAAAAACTGAAACTGAAGGCTAACTTGTTGACTTACACGTGGTCCGAACCCCCCCCCCCCCCATACAAATATATTGAGGCCACAGGTCAGTGATTTGAATGTCATTTATTTATGTCAATCGTGTGCTTACTCTACTCAGATGGAAAACGTGGTTATTCCGAGTGTATAGAGTGGCAGAGAGCCAGCGATGATCTCAAGGATGAAGACCTGGATCTGAGCGACCTCGATTTCAATTTGGGACATCCAATTGGCTGTGCTGCCTTTGTTTTCAGGTAAGCATATAGTACGTGCATGTCAAAAGGGGTTAACCCGTTCAGGCGCGTAGCCAGGGGGGCAGCGTTGGGGGCAGTCGCCCCCCCCCCAAAAAAAAAAAAATAAAATAAATAAATAAATAAATAAATAAATAAATAAATAAATAAAAATAAAAAATACATAAATAAATAAATAAAATAATAAAAATAAATAAATAAATAAATACAAAAAATAATAACAATACTACAAATTGTTACTGTCATGGGTGTCGATCCTTACGTAATATCTATTGTTCAGGGGGGATGAATGAATAGATCATCCCCCCCCTGAACAATAGGTATCAATGACAGATCGACACCCATGAATACTGTACCAAGATTTGGCCAAATTTATTATGATTTTGATGACTTCAGACATTTGCAGTACACACCGATACTTACATGCTACATGATCAACTTTTTCTGATCCATTCCACACCTTTTCTTTCACAATACAATCGGATGACCAGAACTCACCTTTATCTTTAAGAGTCGTGAACGGGCTTCTTTCTCTAATATTATAATGAAACGTCAAAGCTTCCGCGCTTCGTGCGGGAAGGGGGGGGGACTGAATTCATACAATGATTAAGAGTCGAGAACTTTACATTTAACGAATCGTCTGCTTTCTCTGATAATTTAATGAAATGTCAAAGCTTCTGCGCTTTGCGCGGGGGGGGGGACGGAATTCAGACAAGAGTTAATAGAGTCGAGAACGGTACATTTTTCTTTCTCTAATAATTTAAAGAAACGTCAAAGCTTCCGCGCTTCGCTACCAAGTCTATCTCTTCCAACTCCTTAATGCAAAATTAATTTCGAAAAAACGTCATTCGTCCTTCTCCTTTATCCTTCCCCTTTACCAACTTCCTTCTTCTTAGCAATAAGATATCGTAATCTTTCTCTCTTGATACCTTTCACAGCGCCCGGCATGACTTGGATAGTAATACTAATGGACTAGCTGAGGTCATTGATTTCCTACATGGCCATCAGGGTAAGATTTTATCCTCCATATTTGTACTTATTCTTCATTCCATTATCCACTCATTTGCCCAAGTTTTATTCAAGGCCATGTCCAAACTGTCATTTTGTGTGTGTGGGTGTGTTTGTGAGTGAATTTTACGAAATACGGAGAGAAAAAAGGAACGTACGAGTTCTCAAATGTATTGGACGATTACCTCTTCAAACAGGCCAGCTTAATCATCTCTAGAGATTTCAACATTCGTGTATACGTCTTTATCATATGCCAGAGAGCTCATTGATCTTCCTATAATGGAAATGGCCTTGAGCAACACACCCAACAGTCTGTCATATCATGGACCTACTATTCGTAGTAGGTCCATTTGTCACAATACGCGGTCATACCGGACCTGCTAATCTCCCGGAAAGAGACTGACACCACAGTGCTGTCCGGCATCAACGCCATCGATGGTATTTCGGACCACTCAGTCATTGCCTGTAACATGCCCATAGTAAGCCCGCAAACTTCACGAATAACTGTTGTGTCACGTAATTACACCTACTCAATACAGCCAAGCCGCTTTTTTAAGGATTTGGGTGAAGCTTCATTGATGGAGAAGGGCACAATGAGCAACGCAGAACTTGCTGTCAGCAACTACAACTCAACTCTGATGGCTACCCTAAATTTGCATCCTTCTGTCCGAGAACGTTCAGTGACTGTTCGTCCAAACACTCAGTGATACACGCAGAACATTGCAGAAGAAAAGCTCCTAATCAGGCAGTGTATTTCAAGCTTGGAGAAGCGCCACTTACTCCTGTATCGCCAGGAGTGCCTGTGAGTCCAGTCTTTAATTCGAGTACAACGTACAACGAATCAAAGACTGTTCTGGTGACTCAAAGGGACTCTTTAAAGTTGCAAGCGATCTTATGAACAGAAAGCAGAAATCACCCATGTCAAGTCACGTTTCTACTAAGGACCTAGCTTCTTGCTTCGATCAGCATTTTATTGTTGTTGATAAGATAGAAGCTATCCGTGCCTGTTTACCAGACATCAGACCATCACCATGCAGTGACTCGTCAAACCGCTGCAGTTTTAGAATCAGTGATGCCATGTCTCAAGCAAGTCATCTTTCCTACGGTGTCCCCCAATGATCGGTAGGAGGCCTTCTCCAGCCGGTAGGTAGCATCATCAAGGCACACAACATCAGATACCGCTGTTACGCAGATGACATACAGCTGTTTGTGTCGTATCCCCCAACCTAGCTGTACTGCAATGTCATCGGCTGCAAAGCTAATGGAAACGTGCATCAAGGACATCAACAGATGGATGGACGCGCCTGGTCTGAAACTCAATCATCAGAAGTCAGAGCGATCCAGGCATATCAACCCTCTCGCAGACTATATAATCACCTAACTCTTTGCTTCTTCAAGTTTCCCGATCCCACTCTTGGGGGGGGGGGACCACAGATTTTCCCACGCAGGTCCATCTCTCTGGAACAATCTTCCTCTTCTTCTTTGCCAAGCTTTCTCCGCTAGTTCTTTCAAACAATTACTCAAGACATATCTGTTCACTTTGTAATTCTGTTTCATTGAACTGAAAGTCGCTTCTCACCCTGTTTGTTAAACTTAAAGATAAACTTGAGTTCTGGTAATGCGATTGCATTGTGAAAGAAAAGGTGTGGAATGGATCAGAAAAGTTGATCATATAGCATGTAAGTAATGGTGTGTAATGCAAGGTTCTGGAGTCATCAAAATCATCATAAATTTGGCAGAGTCTTGGTAAAGTAACAATCACTTACACAGAAAAATGTATATGGGACAACACACATGGTGTCGGGGCTAGTACTACCCTGATTTCCTTATCTTTCTATGCTCATTACTCAGCCAGTATACATTTTCTTCCAAAATTGTTTGGCACGTGACATTTATCTGTAATCTTGAACATTCAGTGTAAGTTTCGTTATATTCTGTGAGAATTCATTTTCTTTTTTTTAACCAAAACTCAAGTTTATCTTTAAAGTCAGTCTGAAGTTAATCATGTTGTAATTCCTACTAGATTTTTCCTTAGGTTACCTAAGTAAATCAAACTGATTTCAATCATTTTATTTGAAATTTGTTCTGTATTGAAGGCTAATTGTTTTTCTTGTTCCTTAAACTATTATAGTTATATTCATTATTTTGTATTTTAAATGCTTTAGATTCAATATGTTAATGTTGTATAGATATATTGTACCTTCTTTTGTATTCGTATTTGCATTTGCATGAATAGCGCCATGGGCGTCATGCCTGATGGACCTGGTGCGTTTAATAAGAAGCCACCATTATTATTCACTATTATCTTAGTGTACGGCCGAGACTTTCTTTTTATAAATCAAACTACAGCAATTTCATTAGTTTTGTGTGCTACCTATTCAAATGTGCAAACATTACAACGGCATGACATAATCCTACTATGATCCCTGTCTGTAAAGCAATAGGTAAATTAATTCGCCCTTGATTTAATTTCTTGAATGTCTTTATGATTGTGTTGACCATTGTAGAGAAGAATTTAAATAAATAATTTGGTTATTAAACACCCTACAAGCGTATTCCGTGAAGCCGATGTACGCTCCCTCACTCAATTGCACACCCGTGACAAAAATGTTACAACTTGCAAAATCTGGATGAGTCACTAATTCCTGATCCCCAACCACCGTAACAATGATCGATGAAATAGCCTTTTGTTGCAAAATGACTGAATACTTCTTTTGCATACCGATCAAGTTCCAATACAAACGGAGTATAAGCAGGGGATCAGGGTATTCCAAACAAAACCAGATCGAAGTATCATTTTTCATGAGACCATATTTAATCCATTTAGTTAAGTTTGTGACATTACCTAGGACGTGTTCGAATTTTAATATGTATTCTCTGGTGTATTGATCCACTCTCTTGTATTCTCTCCGATGTCCTTTCTCTTTGGCAAACTAGGACGCTACCCGGTAGCTATCATAACTCATGTTGATACCGCAGAGAAGAACCACGTGGAGGATCTCAAGACTGTCCTACGGGTCTCTGGAGTAAGCAGCATTTTCGAAGTGGCAAACCTGACCACAGAGAATTTTGTTTTGGAGGAGCCCTACCAGCACAGTCTGCTCTCTCTCCTGGAGCAGTGCATGGCGGAAGGAGATTCGACTCTCATCTCAAAGCATTACCAGCGCAAGGAGCAACAGCGCAAGAAGGAGATTAAGAGTAGGCTGGAAGAGGTGAGACGAAAGCAAGAGGTACGAACAGTAGAAGGATGTCGACAAACGGCAGAGAAGGAGCGCATTGAGAGAGAGAATCAGATGATAAGAGAGTTGAAGGAGCGATTGAGCGGGAACGGGAACGGGCTGAGAAGCTGGAGAGAGAAAGGCGGAAGCAAGAGAAGGATCGACGCTATCAAGAAGCCATTACAAGGGTAGAGGCCGAAAAGCAGGCGGAGGTCTGCCGAATCATGAAATCTAATAACAATAGACGACGGTGGTTGTAAAATAATGTAATGGAAGCTGTTATCATGTAAAGAATAATATATGAATCTAATGCCCGTTGTAAGAGAGACATGAGGCAGTTTTCGCAACCGGCGACGAGGCCTTCTACAACGCTAATCTTAGCGGGGGGTTGCACTCATAGCGAAAATTTCCGCGTAGCGTCCAAACCTACGACGGTATTCAGCCTGATTAGCGTCGGGTGTCGAGCTAGTACGGAGTGGCGAGCTAATTTACATACCCCGTAGTCAGAACTTGCGTCACCGTGCGAATTAGGGACTTTTCGTACGGCGACGCAAGTGCTGACTACGAGGTATTTAAATAAGGTCGCGCGCCACCCCGTACTAGCTCGACTCCCGACGCTAAGACATCTGAATACCGTCGTAGGTTTGGACGCTACGCGGAAATTTTCGCTTTGAGTGTGACTCCCCATTAAGATTAGCGTTGTAGAAGGCCGCGTTGCCGGTTGCGAAAACTCGCTGTTATTATAGCATGGCGTAGAACTGCATGCGTCAACGATTGGCGCAGTCTATGACACGCCGTGTGAGGGATACATCGTTAACAAATAATTCAATGCAGTGCTCCCACTAATAATAACTGGATTTCTTGATTAGGGGCAAGCAATAACGCGATCAAACGATGCAATGCCTCGTATACACAACCATTCTCCAATTATCTGACTTGTCCATACTAGAATATACATAATTCTATTAAAAAAGGTATACAATTCTTCGGGTTATCAAACAGATCAGTCATTTGAATCACTGACATGTTTTCTTCACAGATGGCACCCAGCTTGAAATAAAGTGCGACCAGGTTGACTCCAATTGCTCCAAGTGTCCAGTAAACATGGGCTGCGAATAAACACATTGTTTATAAATAGTTTTTATATAATCATATCTTGATTATAATTCTTACACATGTATTTGATATCAATATTTAACACGATGAATATTCTCCATGGATTATTATTGTTATTTTAATTTTTTTTTTTTTTACTGTTAAACATTTTTTAAATTTGTATATGTTGATTATCTATTAGACTTGTATTTCATATAATCATATCTCATGCTTAACAAAAAATAAAATGTTGTATTGCCCTTAAGGTGGCAAAAATGGGTCGATCGGTCGGAAATCCTTTTTTTCTCTCCCCATTTGGGCTGATATTTCTCAGTTGTGAATGCTTTAAATCCCCACTGCACTACTTATAGCTACTTGCGCCCTCTCTATAGCAAACAATGTCTAATCGGTAAGCGTTGGTCCCCCATGATCCCCTTTTTCTTATGTTAATTGAGAGCTGATTTGAAGAGCTGATTTGATGAGATAATCACCTGTTAGTGACATTGCAGGGAGGTCTAATCCCTCCTGGATAAACTAGTGTAGACGGGCTTTAATACATTAAAAAAAAAATTATTTAAACATTTTTTTTTTTAAGCCGACCGTAGATTAAAAAGATTTCGGGTCGGTCGCAAAGGGTAATTCAACATCTAAATAAAGATAATAATTATAATAATTCAAATTCAAATAATTTTGATAATAATGTAATAATGGCGATGATGAAGTTGACAATGATAATAATATGGACTTGTAATGGGCACATTAACAGCAGTGCACCTATAAACGGGATAATCAAATAAATTAATGAACTAATAGAGGAATAGAAAAATATATACAATATGCGCATCATACAAGTAGAGTTTACCTCTGTGTCTCTCTAGGGGGGGGGGGGGGGGGGTAGAGGCATTTTTTTTGTCCCAAAAAATTCGCAACGACTCAGCCAGCCGCTGAATAAGCGGGGGGGGGGGGGGGGGAGTAAGAGAAAAAAATGTTGTTGAAAAATTTGAAAATTTGCCGGATCGACCTTTCGTTCCGTTGGCCAAAATACACACATAACAAAAAACCAAAGGGGGGGGTTAACCCCCCCCCCCCTGCGTACGCGCCTGATATATATATCTATCTGTTTCTCTCTGTCTCGACCTCACTTTCCCTCTCTACCTATCTTTCTCTTTCTCTCTATTTCACTGTCTCTTTCTCTGTCTCCCGGTCTCTTTCTCTATGTCTCTCCTTTCTCCCTTTCCTAACGCTGTTCACTTCTCTATTCAGTCTCTCTTTAATACTTAGCTTTCCAAATTTTCGCTCCATCCACGTATACAAATCCCCAGCCCAAATGTTCGCTGCCTAAATCCCTTCTCCGAATACTTTCTTACCTTTAAAACTAAATGATCATTCTCTTGCAAGAAAAACACAGTGAGTGCATATTGAAAGTTATCTTTTAAAATGTATTTAATGTGAACTTAGCGGAACACACGGTTAATACAGTACTCTTTACACATCTGAAAAAGGGTGCATGCAATTTATATATATATATATACAAAACATAATTACTACAATTAAGCTTAAATGTATCTTTGTATTACAAACACAAAGAATATGTCTTTAACTTGAGGTATTCTGAATGAAGTCATAGTCGATGGTATAAAGATGATAAAGAGAAATCAATCAAATATCCATAAAAATCTTGCCCGCCCAAAGTCCTTCATACGGATAGTAACTTCATATTTGTGCAGAGTTATCACAATTTCTTATACTAATTACATAAATCAAATGTCACCAAAATGGCATTTTATATTAACCCCTCCACCAATAACATCATAAATTTGATATGTAAGTACATGTAAAAGTATTCTACATAAGTGCGATAAAATCATATTCTACTCTGCCCGTAAACACAGGAAAACGCAGTTACATTTAAAGCAATGTTTCTCTTCTGTTTTATCATTCGTAGCCTTTTAACACGAAGTCTAAGTAATTTTACCAAAAGATAATTCATTGAAAACAAGGTCGTGCAACTGTCACAATCTTGTTGCTGACGAGAAGTTGTAGTTCCCCCTTGGAATATCCCTCTAAAATTTCTCAAAATATATTGTTGACATGTTGAATAATATGCAAAATGTTAAAATATATAGTGTGCTTTGTGAATGAGGCTACATCAAATCATAGATCATCTCAATTTGTGAGCCAAGCATACTTTCTTTCTCTCCGGTGTCTTGAAACTAAGCATGTAAGGCATTCGACAGTGGGGGCAGTTCGATCGATAGCTCATTCCTTTATCGATACGCTTGCAAAGTAACTTCAGGCTAATAAAATCACATATTATTAAAGGCCTACCGTGACCTTTTCGTCAATTTTTAATCTTAAAATGTCTTTATTAATCAACAAATTTACTGCCTAAATCAAGTGAAACAAAAACGACATAATTTGTTCATGCTTTTCTTTCGTACGACTATCAATTGTTTTTGGCAATTGTTTCAATAAAGCTTGTTGTAGTGAAAAGACGATTATAGTCTGCTTGTTGATGGTATATTTTCTTGACAAACTAAACTACAGCATGCATGCAAGATAAGAACAATAGCAAGAATGGCTGTGTCGTCGAGGTATCACACTAAGTATTACAGAATGGCTATTTCGCCTCGGTAACGCCTCGGTGCACAAACGATAGGCATAATTATGTCCATACAAATATTCAATGCGCACTCTTAAAAAGAAAAATGTTAAGTCAGCATTCAATTAAACCAAGAGATACACCTTTTCAAAATGAAGGATCTAATTCTTTAAACTGCTGGATGCAACCACAGTGATGTTTGTCTGTTGGATCCAGCAGTATTAATGATGAGATGCAACATTTTGAATGGTTGTCACTTCTTGGCCATTGAACAATGATTAGACAATACGACTTTAGTTCGTGGAGATCATAATGAACCTGAATATCATCTTCAACGTCTTGATCACATACTGTGGTATTCGTGTTGGGATGCGATGACCATGCTGACCTTGAGAAGCTCACCGAGACTTGAGATCGTCCTGATGTCATTAGGAGCTGCGACGAAAGCCGGAGAGGCGCCCTCTCCGCCAAAGTCCAACAGGACGTTCACATTAGATCTCGGGATGAAGCGAGATTGGCCCAAGAGGCGTGCCGGCTGTCGGGGAACCGCGTTGTCGGATGTGTGTCTGGAGGGGATACCGTGGTGAAAGGGGATGGGGGAGGAGTCCACTGGCCGTGTGAATCGGTGCATAGGGCTGTTGGTTGGTACTCTGGGGTTGGTTCTGTAAGGCATGGATTCGATCAGAAGAAGAGAATCGTTACAGTTGTTATCACAGTGAGATCTGTGAGGGATGCTACCTGTGGCATGTAAACAGGAAAGCCATGAAATTGCCGTTATTACATCTTAAAACCAAGATTAACTAATAATAAAAGCTTGATTTGACTTTTCTAAACAGGCCAACATTACAAAAATATTTTAGTTTTGCATCATCACAAAATGATTATGCCACATCTTTTGTAAATGACGCATATATAGACTTTCAAAAGTTATATTTAGTCTGAGCATCCCTGCGCATGATGCAAAAATAATGTTATTATTAGAGAAATATTTTCTTCTTTATGTTACCCGTTCTCTACAAGGTAAATCAAAACCCATTTTCAAAAACAGTTTGACCTTACGACATCAAATGGTTAAGCATTCCAAGGGATTAAGTGGGACACAAGAAAGTCGAGAGAGCTGGTAGATTGAATAGAAAAGGGGAGATAAAAGATCGGGAGAGAAAGAGAAAATGGAGAACAAGAATGGGAGCGAGAAGAGAGAAGGGGAAGATACAGGAACAGACATAAAGAGTGAATAAGAGTTGGAGGAGGAGACATAGGACGAGAGTGGAGGGACAAGAGTGGATGATGATAGGAGGAGGAGGTAGAGGAGGAGGAGGGGGAGGAGGAGCTGAAGGAGGAGGAGGAGGAAGGAGATGAGGAGAGGAAGAGAATCACTTACGTCTCTCATCATCAGTCCGACCAATGAATTCACTTTGATGATGTACGCTCAGGTCAACAGCTCCTGCCACCTCGCTGCTGCGATGACAATTGCTGACGAAATCCTCTGATGGGTAGCGATAGAAACCTTTGGTGGTGTCGGCAACATGGCAACGGGGGTCAATGACGAGTCGATCGCACTGATCAAAGTGATAGGCTTGATCTTGGAAGAAGAAGTATGGTTGCAAACCCTTGTAGTAATTAAACGGAGGTAGACTGGTGCATGGCAAGTTAGGATGAGCCTGGTATCTGGGGCAGTCTGGCAAGGTTGGCGAGACGGCATAACCGCTAGCACGGGAAGAACTCTAGAAGAAGAAAGGATAATTACATGTAGAAGAAAAAGAGAAAATGAAATATATATGCATACGGCATTGTACATGGAATATTTAAAGAGTAAATGTTATTATTATCATTAACAGGTATTAAAACACAAACATTACGCCGGGGTAAATGTGAGGGTAAATATGGTATAATCTATCATCGATTTGCTCGATTAGCTTCATTATAATTGTATATTCGAGGTTAATGTGCTTTTTTCGGTGTGTTGTCGATCAAGTTTAAGTTCAAGTTTATTTATTTACACTCGTCATTAAAAATACAGAATAGTCACAATTACAAATACAGAATAAATATACAAAAATATCATACATCCAAACAAAAAACATAACATAATGAGAGTGAAGGGATGAGCTAAAAAGGAGTCAAGTCCTTATGCAGGAGTCCATCCTTCATGTATAATATTAATAATATACGAAATTAAATGTGGTACCATTGGAAGCATGAAAATAAAAAAGAAGGGGCGGGGGGGGGGGGGGTTATAGGTCTTGGAGAGTTATTTCACGTAAAATTCAATTAAATACATTTTATATGTTCGTTTAAAGTTTGAAGATTTTTACAATTTTTTATATTCATGGGAATTGAGTTCCAAATGTTGGTGTCTGGTGTCGGTCTCTTTGGTGTGACCATAGACCTACCACCAAGGTCTATGGTGTGACTGACGTATTACAAATCTGGGACTTCTTATCTCAGTTTATTTACCTGGCGTGAAAGGTCAACGGCGTACTGCATGGGCGATGATGGTGCCGGTGATGAAGGCAACGACGGTGGCAATGATTTCGACAATGATATCGGGACGACAGTACCAGAATGCTGGTGAGCTTCAATATGACCTCCGACGTTGTATACGGACGCGTCGAAGTTGTCGTCCGTTTGGAACAGGTCTTGTTTGTCGACGATATCGTCTAGCACTGCGTAAAAAACAAAACGAAATTTGTTATAAAGTACAACGATTAACCCAGAATATATACTTTTGTAATAGTCGGTATTTAATCATTAGTGGATGTGACAACGTTATTTTTTTTAAATCACGATTCAGCGGCTGATCAAGGCCATGGGTGGCACAGGGGGAACGTGCCCCCTAAAAGTATATTGTACGAAATTAAGTTGGAGAAGAAGAGGGGTACTCCTTTTTGCTTGTCACTGATTTTTGGAATTGTGCCTTTTCCGTGAGTCCTAGAGTGAGTTTATACATGCAACCAATTACTTCACATATAATATTGTTCCTTTGTAAAGTATAGATACTAGTCATTTTATTGTATTTATCTACTTTATGTATCAAAGTTCTAAAATAAAATACCAGTACATTATGCCCGATTAACAAATATACATATTTAAAAAACTGGAGCACAAAGATAAGTAAACAGCTTAACGCTTTTAAGACTTGACGTTATTTCCTTTACCGCAGAACTTGAGCCAATACCTTTTTTTGCATACTTTTATTCAGGCAAACTTTCTATTACTTTTTCCTATAAAAAACAAAAAATAAAGTGTAAGTGACAGGACAATTAAACTATATGTTTTAATCAAATTTAATTTACCCGAATCGTCTTTTAGAGCCAATTGCTGGATTCTTGGTTCTTCCTTAACATAAGGTTTGAAGTGAGATAGTGTCTGCGACGTAGTCCCGACGCTCTCACTCCTTGTCGAAAGGCAGTCCGGCGGTGACGACGACGTCAATGACGACGAATAACGCATCGGTGACGGTGGTTCGTTGTCGACTTCGAGTAACACGCAGTATTCGCAGTCACCGGTCATGTCGTCACCGCATTCACGGCAAGCAGGTTGATGGCGAGTGTGGTAGGTCGTTGGGTAAGCCCAGTCAGACCCTTGATAGGATGGTGTTTGCGGGCCGTGGGTGAACTGGTCTGGTGAGCTAAGCTTGGTATACTCCATCGGGTGCATGGGGGGAGTTCTCGCTGGGAAAGGTTGACACGTGAGCTGAGCGTCTTTCAAAGGACCCTGATGGTAAGAGAGTAAATCATAACACATTTATACAACATCCAAAAACACGTTAATTTTACCCTTTTTTGGAGACGGGCCCCCTCCCCTGGCGCTCAAGGGGGTACGATTTTTCAAATTTTCGAGGGCCTAAAAAAGAAAAAATTAGTGCTCACTAACCCCCCCCCCCCCCCCCCCCCCCCCACTGAGCGAATTATCGGTCGGCTGTTTCGGCGCTAAATATTTTCTCACGAATTGGTTCCCCTCCCCTGCCGCCCGCTGGATCCGCCCCTGCCTTGGACTACATAAAAACAAACAAGTCATTGTCCATTTTGATTCGCGGATATCCATCAATGTTTCGACGGAGGTTAATTGTTACAAATCTTTTGATTTTATACAACAGACTCACGGCACGCAATGATTAATTCAGTCTGTAGAGTATAACGGTAAAAAAACCATGAACGAGCAAGTAACAAAAGCTACACTATATTGAGAATACTTTTGTGACTCAAACAACTCAAAAGAAAACACAATTGGGAGGAGTGTTGATATACTAGTACGTTGCCGACGAAGTTGGAATCATTTTCCGTACCTATTTTCATGAAATGATTGCGACAGTATATTCTTGATAAATAAGCTTTACACCTTCTCATTTATTAATATATACGAAAGCCATAGAGATTAATGAATAAAGTTCTGACAAGGTACTTGATAAAGAATAAACTATGTTGTCACAGAATTACGCCATGAAAATAGATCGAATTAAAATTATTCCGATTTCATGAGCAACACAGCACATACATAGCAGTGATGAGCGTCATATAGCTTTAACAATAAACGGCACGTAAGAACATGATTAACTCACCTTCTTCTCCGTCACCTTGGAGTCCAATCCGTCAGCGTTCCTGGTCGTCGACGAACCGTTCTTCTTCGATCCTCGTCGTTTCTTCCTGATCACGTTCTTCGCCATCATCCTCCTGGTCCTCCATTGTCGTGCCTCCTGCATAAGACCGTTGCCATCGCGACAGTGAGAACAGCTGGGTTGATCATCCAGTAGTGTGTGCGACATTTATGACGCTTGTCCACGATGGGCACCTTTCAGAATAACAGGGACAGAGTGGAGAGATGGAGGGGGAGGGAGGGACAGAGATAAAGGGAGAGAAGAGAGAGGGGGAGGGAGAGAGGGGAAGGGGAGAGGGGAGGGAGAGAGGGGAGGGAGAGAAAGAGAGAGAAAGAGAGAAAGAGAGAGATAAGAGAGGGGGAGAAACATTGTGAAATCAACATTGTTATTTCAACATTTACATTAGACCTCAATTAGAAGAATTAAAAATCCATTAAATTTCAAGTTTATAGACCGTGGATAGACTAAGCTAGTATTCTATTCAACATGATATTATAATTAAGGAATGGCAAATTCAGCAAATAAAGAAGTTGGAAATCCAAATGAAAATAGTACGATAGCGATTGAGTTAATTCCTTTATATAAATTCTTTAAAAATAAATGAGCCTGGAACATTCTACTGGAAAAGAATAAATGACAGTGAAGGAATAAATATTTATTTGAAAAACATTTGATTTAATTCCGTTCATAAACATAAAAAGGGAAAATTTGAATTATAATTTAAAAAACGGTTTAAAGTGAGATATACACATTCCGTTCTATCAAATTACCGGTAAACTTGTGGGCTAAATGCTCAATATATATTTTCTAAATATTAATTTTCTTCTAAATATAGTCGTTTTTGTAACATAATTCGGTCAGACTGCACAAGCGCTTTCTAAAATTAATAAAAAACATGTTTCAAATCATTAAACAAGAATTAAAACTAATTTTCAAATAATGTAGTGTATCATTAACACAAAGACCATGACAATTAAAAATACATTTCTGGTCACTATGATGTTAAATGTAAAACTCAGTAAATTCACATGCTATGACCTTGAAGATTGATCAATCTTTTTGGAGGTAAGGGGGTTGGTAATTAATGGTTTAAACAAATACCTTGTAAAAACACTCTCGAGCTGAGAGGTTATGTCGAATACTGTTATGCCAGCCTTTGTAGGATGTTCGGAAGCAAGGAAAGCGATCACGAAAGAACTGTTGGATGTCTACGATGGTCATCATACGAGAAGGCGACGACTGAATCGCCATGGTGATCAGCTCAGCGTAGGTAAAACCCGGGAGATCGACCCGCGATGGTTTCTTTCCATTCCGTGGTGGAGCGATGTCGGGGGATGAGTGTCGCGACTCGGCCGTAACGTCGGTGGGTCTGATCGCATCGGTCTGCGCTTCCATGGCTTCAAGTGCAGAACACTATTCATGAAAAATGAAAGAAGACAAGTCGATTTTGGGTCATCAATTTACATGTACCTTCCATATCTCTGGAAATTAACAACGGGATCATTGTTTTCCTTCTTCATTTCATCTTTAATTCACGAATAACAATCGAAAAAAGGTATCGATAGTACACACATTCATTAAAACCAACACTAATATAATAGTTTTTTGGCAAACGAATTGCACGCAAAAATATGTACAAACGAATTTACATATATTACGCACCACACTAAAAACTCACGCATATAACAAAACAAAACATAGAAACCTGATCATGCTGGTCCTTGCCGTATAGGCTTTCTGGTCAGAATCGTTTATAATCAAGAAGACAAGATATCCAGAAGTATATACTATAGATGTTGTCTAAGTAATTAACATGCCTAATTAAACATATTCAAGAAATTTATGAGATACGTTTGCATATCTACTGGATATACTGGCTGTTGAGCTGAACTAAAATTGGCATATTGGCATCTTTAACTTAAAAATCCTTCACACGAATCCCTCACTTAATAAACAAACGTAAGTTACCATTCAACACGACCAGCATTCGCTTCAAACACTCAAATCACCACGATTACTACGGAAATGGAGTCAAATCATTATTACGACAGATAATATTACAATTTAACGTGAGACACTCACCTTCAAATGGTATGAAAAATGAGGAGTAAAGCAATCGATGAGGCGAGATTTGTGAAGCTGGGTATGTAGGCAGAGTCAGTGCAGCAATGTTTCCAGTTCAGAGGTCTTGAGCAAGATAAGCTTCTTCATCGGACTTATAACTTACTTTATACCAGGTCTGTTCTCACCGTTCTTACCAACTCTAAGCCAATTACAGGAGAGCGAGGTGTTACGTAATCGAGATGCGAAAGAAAGGATCAGGGCGACGCATGCGCGAACAATCTTTTTCTATATGGTAGTCTTTGAAATCAGACCAAGTTGATCTTTTTCAATCATACCGTCGATCAACAAAATATCACTCTCATATAAAAATGATACTCAAAATTCACAAACATGACAATTGTCCAAACGCATATTGTACAATCATAGAAGTTTCAAATAATGTCTAGAGAGTGTCTATAGAGACAGAAACTCTCTGAGATAGAGGAGAGAGAGAGAGAGGGGGGCGCGGGGGGAGGGGGAGAGAAAGACAGAGAAGAAGAAATAATTGTGCATGATTGCATATATAGTGTTTTGTTCGAATGTCTTAAAAGACATCATACCCAATGCATGGCGTATGCCAACGATCTATAGCAAATCAAGACCCATTTTATCATCTGTCTAATTTATTGACTCTAATCTATTATGGATTGTTTTCAAAACGGTCTGATGATGAAATGATAAGACTAGCCAAGTCAGACCCATTCCTTTTCCCACGCCTGGTGATACCCTTCTAATTGGATTTATTAATCCGCCTCGTACACTACACCATTGACAATGAGGGCTCTTTGTTTAAGCTTCCGGATTAAGCAGAGAGGTGTCTCTAGCCTGCGAAATGTCAAAGACGAAAAACCAGTTTTGTTTTAGAAACAGATTAATAAAATATACCTTCACTTTCTACCGTATTTATTTTCATTTTACCTAAAGTATAGGAAGTCGTCTCTGATGATAAAGAAAAAGAAGAAGAAATAACTATATTTTATGTTAAAATCGGTAAGAAGTAACGTTTAAACCGGGCGTTAAACGAAGATCCGTTACGATGTTAATTCCTTTATGCTTGTATGCTCTGTATGATCACGGGATATTTACATATACTTTCCATGTATAGCGTAATTACCTTATTGAGGTTTTGAGAAATACGAATTTAATATCGGGAGTTGTTTTTCCTGTTGTTTTGACAGGATGAGAGTACGTCATAATTGTATCTTTATTTTTTAGAATCCATGTAAAATACAAACGAAAATACAATTACAAACGAATTTCCTTTAAAAAACCGATAATGTCAAAATGAAAAGTGGACCCATGAATGTTATCATCACTATCTTTTCATTCATTCTTTTCCTCTTCTTTGTCTTATTTTGTTTAAAGGTTTTGTTTCTTCCTTTCAATTTTTATTCTCTTATGTTTTTCATAATATCTACCTTTTTTTCTAAAGGTAATACTCTTGATCCAAATTGTTTAAAGGTCCTCTTATTACTTCTAAGACAGTGAACTTTAGATTAAAAAAAAAACGATTTCCGACTAACCTACCTTGACCTGATAACTAAAAACCAGTTTAATCAAAATCAAGTACGGTGAATGACCCTCTTAATTTACTTTTATCCTTAGAATGTTATTATAATTGAGAGTATCAATCATTACAACGAGACGGCATCGGGGCTACATTTCTTTAGGTAATGGTTGTCCGAATATTACTGCAGTTTACATTAATTTTAGTAGAACCTTGCACAATCCGCTGTTATCACGCAGTGGTCGTTCCATCTACAAGTATTGTTAAAGGACATTTGTATCACACTAAGGGGGCCGATAACTCACAAACATAGCTTTCACTATAGCTCCTTCCATGTTTCTCTTTATTTCTTTTACTTTATGCGAACGAATTTAAATGAGTTATACGTATCTTCTGTTCTTGTACTAGACAATAAGACCTGTGTATGTTAGTACCTATTGTTTTGTGGAAACAGAATTGTAGAATGTGAAATTGTTGAAATATGAAACAATAAACTGAAATGAAAACTGAATATTTCGAGTATAAATTTCTGGGATGGGGAGGGGTAGCCCTAGGACTAGAAGGTCCACCTTTATAATACGCGATAGTTGTGCATTTTCACCGAAGAATCCATGTTTATTTACAGGGGAGAACAGGTAGGTGTCATTTTGCCCGAAGCAATGAGTCTACATGTTATTTTTGAAGAATTTCTTGGAAAGACTGGGACCAGGGTCTTTTAAACATATACTTTCACCTTTCCTAATGTTAATGAAGCCACTCTTTAACAAGCAAACAACGTTCTATGTAAATTCTATTTGCTGCTGAGAGAATCTACTCCTGTAAACTTGCCTGCAGTTTTCTCATTTCTTTTGTCTTGAATCACATAATCATAAGAAAATATCGTAGACGCCGGTCGCTTTTCAAAAACGAATGGAAAGCCAAATTCCTCCGTTTGAAATAAATCTGAAATAAAGGCAGACCACACAGCAAAAGCTTGGGTAAATATAAATACGAGCGATTTAGCTGGTCGACTTGGGCGGTTAACTTTTGTTCATTCTGTATTTGGTGCTCCCGTATTGAATAGTCATTGTGATTTGAGCTTACAAGGATATGAATGATTTTCAACACCTACTCCATGCTGCAATTATAGCTCAGCTTCCCAATTAGCAGTAGACTATCATTTGAACTACTCTTTGTTCCGGCCTCCTTTTCCATTAAGTTCGATTTCGAATTTGCTTCATAATTATGCCTACAGTTTTGCCATTTTTAATTTCTAAGTATCGCTTTTAAACTCAACATGTTTGATTATCGGTGGTATTTCAACCCCGCCACCACTCGCAAAATAGCCTGAATGAAAAGTGAAGGCAACAACCTATTATGGCAGCCAGGGAGTATCTTCCATTTCCGTGATCTCTTTAGACATTGAATCTCACTATTATAAATCTATTTCACTTGGTGATGTTTTGTGATAAACACAATTTGCATAATTGTGGTTCAACTACATTTTATTTTGTTCACAGTGAAATCCCCATCAGTTTCACTAAACCCCAACAATTCTTCTTGATTTTGTTAATGAAATACTACCTCGTATTCTTTCAAAAATTGATATATAGCATTATTCTAGGAAATGCAGCACATGGAAAGCACAAAGAAATATTACACAAAGACAAAGAAAGAAAATAATGAAAGGGCACTTATTCGCATGCTACGACTGAAAAGAAAGACAAACAGGTTTATATCAAGACGTTTCAAGCTCATTTCTTGATCTCAAACAGTTTTATTCCATCGTAGTAAAACGGAAATGATTTGCTACGTTTCCCACGAAAGCTGTCAACTTGTCATTGTCGTTCGACCAATCGTCAACATCGAAACAATGGTCAAGGGTACGGATTAAAGAATGATTTGTTTGGTCGGTTCTTGAACTTGACTGACGGACACGTTTGCACAAGAGAGAGTTTGTTTGCAAGTCTTTAAGGTTACAAGCAATAAAACATCCTTACTGTAATCCTGATTAGCACTTCAAGATAATGGACTAAAGTGACACATTCATGAGAAAGCTAGAACCATATTCAATATTTTTCATTTTGACATGGCTCGGTGCACCGGCGCGGCGTAGCATAGGTCTAACCATAGACGGGGCACTGTAGTGTCATGGAGCGGGGGAGGGGCACCAGTTCGATATGGTGGATTAAAAAGTGAGAAAAGGGCCATTTAGGGTGGGGTCGTACCATTTATTTTTCAAGTTTCCTTCCCCTCCCACTTTCTCTCTCTCTCTCTCTCTCTCTCTCTCTCTCTCTCTCTCTCTCTTTGCCTTTCTTCCTCTCTTCAGCTTCCCCCGTCCTCGCACTAGCTATATACCTCGTTGGCAGATTAATGTTGAGAGGTTCTAGATTCGTGATAAGTCAATGTCCTGTGATATCGAATTCATTTCAAGTTACATTTCCACGGATATGACTTGAAGCTGTGGGTCATTTGGATGTCTATCAGCCCCTATCAGCACTGTATTTTGCTTCAAATGCAGGGAGAGTTACCGGCGGATCACGCATTCATTGGGGGTGAAACCGACATAGTACGCCTCTGCATGAGAGGCCCGAATGATGTAATGTTGGCATTTTCGTTTTGATTTGATACGCACAACCAACCGACCCGTATATTCTTATTATCAATTATTTAATTAATTAACGATCACATTTTTTGTTTGAAAGTGGAGCTTATTTGGTATGATCGTATTGGCTAAATTTCACACATTTTGGGGTCTAAAATTACCTTCGTAGCAATTTTAGGTCATAAAAGAGGACTAGAAATGTCATAAATAAGAATAAGAGCAATAACCATGCACTTTAAAATCATTTGCGGTCTGAAACAAGAACTCAACTGTCCCCTTTAATGTCACACGCAGTATACAGTAATGCTCAACATCTCCCTGTCCAAATCTAAAGGAAAGTCGAAACTCCTGATAGCTTTGACCTTTATAATTATCTACTTATAGTGTTTTGAAGTATTAAAATGATGAAAAAAATCCCTTTATAAATGTTTTTATACTTTCATTGAAGAACAAAATAGCTATCGATTAGCCTAACCTATTATACGACCTGAAAAAAGTAGCAAACAAGAAAGCATAGAAAATTAAGGAGTTTCTTTTTTAACATGCTTTTTGAGACAAGGAAGAATCCTTTAAATTATATGTTTTGTACTTGCTGCATGTATCAGATATGGGTGAAATTTTTTGATCGATGCAAGTGTCAGTAGCCGTCAAAAATGAGAATTAACAAAACACAAACAACAGTTTGTAAATAAATTACGGGATGGCCTGGTAAAGATGTGATCGGATTTTGTTGTTATCCTTATTGTTATAGTGTCTGGTTTGGACAAGTAGACATAAGCTAAAGAAGGATGGGGATGGAGCTGCAAAAACAAGAAAGAGAGAGAGAGAGAGAGAGAGAGAGAGAGAGAGAGAGAGAGATAAAGAGAGAGAGAGAGAGAGAGAGAGATAGATAGATAAAGTGAGAGAGAGAGAGAGAGAGAGAGAGAGAGAGAGAGAGAGATAAAAACAAAGAGAGGGAGGGGGAGGGAGGGGGGAGGGAGGGAGGGGGGGGGGGGAGGGAGGGGGGGGGGAGATTACCTATATCTTTAGACAAGACTGTAGGAGAGATGGCGTGTGATATGTAAACTCCACCACTCACCTAATCCACTCGATAATATTATAGAAACATAAATACCGTAGGATTTCATGCCTGAATGCACTAAGTGTCATTTTGAAAGTATAAAGAAACTCCGTTACAAACATTTAATTTACTTAAACTTGAGCTGCCTTGTTTTCTAGATAAGAGTCAGTGAGACATCAAAAGTAAGAGAAATTAAATATTAGGGAGAGAAAGAGTAAAAGAAATACATAAAACCCGACATAAAAGATAGATAGGTAAGTAGATAGACACTTGGAGAGTGAGAGGAAAGGGGGGGGGGGGGGAGAAAGAGAGATGGAGAGAGATATATACTTTCTCTCTCCTTTCTCTCTCTCTCTCATCCATTTTTGATGAGAGAGAGAGGAGAGAGAGAGAGGGTGAAGGAGGGAGATTAAAATAGAGTAAATGAGTCGCAGATAGATGAAATAAGCACCGTTCCTTTTACTTGATATAAACACTTGGTTATGCTAGGAAAGCACAGAACTTTTCCCTTTTTTCTCAATTGTTTAGGCTATGTTTGGTGAAATACGTCACTTAAAGATAACCCTCGTATATAAATCATATGCTTTTGTAAATATCTGTGTATAATTTAGCTATCCTAATTTATATACAAACCTTTTAACTGGGACCTACATAAAACAATCTTTGCTTTTTAGTAGATCCCCTACTTTATTTTGTTTTTTTTTCAAGGTATTTATCATACTTATGCTTCTATCTTTTGTCATAACCATTACCATAAACATTTTGTTTCTATACTGTTTGTTTAGTTATAATTATAACCAATATACATTATGTTCAATTATATTATCTTCGATTAAGTGGAAATAAATAAACTTGAACTTGAACTTGAAATAGAGTACGAGAAAGATTGGAGAGAAAGAGAGAGAGAGAGAGAGAGAGAGAGGGAGAGAAAGAGAGAGGAGAGAGAGAGAGAGTGAGAGAGAGAGGAGAGAGAGAGAGAGAGAGAGAGAGAGAGAGAGAGAGAGAGAGATAAAGTAAAAAAGGGGGTGCTGGGCGTAGTTGGTTGATCTTTTGCGTGGACCTGGAGAAGTAAAATGATGATAATGACAAACCATGGACTTATATGGACAAACCAAGTAATGACTTACAAACACGCAACAAGCCACCAAAAACGAAACCGAAAATGAGCGAAACAGAAGCAAAACAGGCAGAGCAAATAGAGGGCAAAACAATGGATTTCTAGATAACTCGGATGTTGATCCCCAGTCCAACAATGGAAAGTGTCTACAATCTTGTTTATGAGCAGGGGTTTATTTGCTCTTCCTTTGCGGTAGACTATGGGTGCTGGGTGGGTGGTGTATGGCCACTGTGTGGGGTATGGTTCCATCAGACCATGGAGCTACTACGAGGTCCATGATCAGACCCCTCCTATAGTATGATTAGTCGGGGAGGGTTTTTAGCACTGTGATGATTAGATAAGCAGTCCAATCATGGGATTAGTATCATCGGTCGTTAACCACTTTACTTATTATGATCGTTTATTGAAAGTCCATCAAGTTAAACAACATTTCATCATTGAATCAGGGGAGGGGAGGGGAGGGTGGTACGTGTGCCTCTGGGCAAATTTCTAATCTGGCAATTTGAAGCAATCATTAATCATCCCCTCAAAAATATACAAATCCACCCCCTCATAATTGGGTCCCAGCAGCATGTGAAAAAACACACAATTTATTTATCTTTTTCGTTAGTGTTGTTTTAATTGGTTTTGCTTCTGTTTTTGTATTTTGTTTGCTTGTCTGCTAGAGAGAACATTCGGTCTTGTACAGTGGTACATCTAGGGGGGGGGGGGTAGAGCAGAGGTAACGTACCCCGAGCGGTAATTGATGGGGGGGGGGGCGCAAGAAATGCAAAGAGAGGGGGCGCATAAGAGTGAAAGGAGGTAGAGAAAAGGGAAAATATGTCTTCCAATACGAAGCGTACGCAAAGGGCATTAGTGGTTTTTTCTTTCGATAGGGTACATGTATGATATGATTTTTTTTTCTTACGCTCGATCGGTCATTTTACTCTTCGCATATGTTTGTGTCGCTAGGTATGGCAAGCCATAGTTGTCCTACTTAGCAACACCTAAACTATATGCAATTTTCGTAATGTTATTAAATGTAATGCACAAAAAAGGGCTTCTTTACACATTATTTAATTCACCTGTTACGAATAATTGTATTTCAAATTTTGTTTGACAGTTGACACGATGTAAAAGACTCTCGAAAAATCAAATAAAAAATACATGTATTGCAAAGGCGGCCGTGGAGCGTCTTTTTTTTAAAGTGGGGGGGGGGGGGCACCAACAGAAAAGGGCACTTTCTTGAAAAAAGGGGCACCTACAAAGGGAAGCCATAAGCGAAAATACACAATTTTTTAGAAATTGGTATATTGTGATGACATCATCAGGGATGATTTAAATGTGTAATTATCTCTTTACATGGTCAAATATACTGCTTAACACATCATACTTTGCAGTTGGATGTGATATGGTCTGAATATTTACTTGCGAGCGAGCAAAAATTGTGAGGTCACATGCAGTGCGAAAATATACGTCCTATAAAGAGGAAAACAGTCATGGTTGGGTTTTAAGCTCAATCCTGAAAAGAAACAAACGCGAGCTAGCGAGCGTATAGGCGAGTAAGCTTTTGAAATAAAGACAAAATTGCTCTTATAGTTGGTTAACATTAGGAGCACATTTTATAGTACAAACAACGAAAAGGGGGCACACATCAAAAGGGAAAAGGACACTTATCAGAAAAGAAAATGAGCACATGTCAAAGTAAAAAGGGGAATTATCAGATGTGGAAAGGGGCATTTCTTATACGGGGCACTCCCTAGAGATGAAAAAGGGCAATTATTAGAAGGTAAATGGCACTAATTAGAAGGGATAAAGGGGCACTTATTACAGAGTTAAAGGGAGCAACTCTCAAATTTAAATAAGGGCACTTATCGGAGATGAAAAGGGCCCTCATAAGAATTAAAAAGAGGGCATACAAAGGAAAAGAGGCAATTGTTAAAATATAGGGACACCTCTCAGATTTGAAAAGGGGCAATTATAAGTGGTGGAGGGGCACTTATCAGAGATGGCAAGGGGCACTTATTACAAAGGAAAATATGCACTCGTCGAAGGAAAAGGGGTTTACCTATCAGATTTGAATTGAGGCATTTATCAGAGGTGTCAGACGAGGCTTTTATGAAAAGGGAAGTGGCTCTTACTTAACAAAGAAAAGGGTCATTTATCATAAGCAGAAAGGCACTTATCAGAAAGAAAAGGGGGCACGTGTCAAAATAAAACGAGGCCCTTGTCAGAGGTGAGAAGTAGCATCCATCAAACATGAAAAGGGCACTATATCGGAAGAGGAAGGGGCACTAA